>NW_027516650.1:0-55254 GCF_048772815.1 Callospermophilus lateralis
AAAATTCAAACTCTTACTGGAAACGAACGCTTCAACCTAGAAGAGTGAAAATGGGCAGCCAAGTGGGCTTAGTGAACTGATCATTACAATATGTCTCATAAACATTGGGTGAAAAAAGGTTTGCCGAGATTTCAGAAAACCAGTACTTTTGGACGCTTGGCACACCTTCCAATGAAAATGTCTTTAGGCAGTCTCTGCTTAGGGCTGCTTCAAGAGGAAATAAACCTTAGAGACAGAACTTAGAACTACATTATTTTGTCAATTTTCAGAGAGCTAGCGCAAACCGTGTTTCATTTAGTGTTCCCAACACATCTATCTATATAGGAGAAAACAGAGTGAAACCTAAAAATTCAAACTCTTACTGGAAACGAACGCTTCAACCTAGAAGAGTGAAAATTGGGCAGCCAAGTGGGCTTAGTGAACTGATCATTACCACAATGTCTCATCAAGATTGGGTGAAAAAAGGTTTGCCGAGATTTCAGAAAACCATTACTTTTGGACGCTTGGCACACCTTTCCAATGAAAATGTCTTTAGGCAGTCTCTGCTTAGGGCTGCTTCAAGAGGAAACAAACCTTAGAGACAGAACTTAGAACTACTTTATTTTGTCAATTTTCAAAGAGATAGCACAAACCGTGTTTCATTTAGAGATCCCAACACATCTATCTATATAGGAGAAAACAGAGTAAAACCTAAAAATTCAAATTCTTACTGGAAACGAACGCTTCAACCTAGAAGAGTGAAAATTGGGCAGCCAAGTGGGCTTAGTGAACTGATCACTACCACAGAGAATCATCAAGATTGGGTGAAAAAATTTTTGCCGAGATTTCAGAAAACCAGTACTTTTGGACGCTTGGCACACCTGTCCAATGAAAGTGTATTTAGGCAGTCTCTAGTTAGGGCTGCTTAAAGAGGAAACAAACCATAGAGACAGAACCTAAAACTACTTTATTTTGTCAATTTTCAAAGAGCTAGCACAAACCGTGTTTCATTTAGAGTTCCCAACACATCTATCTATATAGGAGAAAACAGAGTGAAACCTAAAAATTCAAACTCTTACTAGAAACGAACGCTTCAACCTAGAAGAGTGAAAATTGGGCAGCCAAGTGGGCTTATTGAACTGATCATTACCACAGCGAATCATCAAGATTGGGTGAAAAAATGTTTGCCGAGATTTCAGAAAACCAGTACTTTTGCACGCTTGGCACACGTTTCCAATGAAAGTGTATTTAGGCAGTCTCTAGTTAGGGCTGCTTCAAGAGGAAACAAACCATAGAGACAGAACCTAAAACTACTTTATTTGTCAATTTTCAAAGAGCTAGCACAAACCGTATTTCATTTAGAGTTCCCAACACATCTATCCATATAGGGAAAACAGAGTGAAACCTAAAAATTCAAACTCTTACTGGAAAGGAACGCTTCAACCTAGAAGAGTGAAAATTGGGCAGCCAAGTGGACTTAGTGAACTGATCATTACCACAGAGAATCATCAAGATTGGGTGAAAAAATGTTTGCCGAGATTTCAGAAAACCAGTACTTTTGGACGCTTGGCACACGTTTCCAATGAAAATGTCTTTAGGCAGTCTCTGCTTAGGGCTGCTTCAAGAGGAACAAACCTTAGAGACAGAACTTAGAACTACTTTATTTTGTCAATTTTCAAATAGCTAGCACAAACCGTGTTTCATTTAGAGTTCCCAACACATCTATCTATATAGGAGAAAACAGAGTGAAACCTAAAAATTCAAACTCTTTCTGGAAACGAACGCTTCAACCTAGAAGAGTGAAAATTGGGCAGCCAAGTGGACTTAGTGAACTGATCATGACCACAGAGAATCATCAAGATTGGGTGAAAAAATGTTTGCCGAGATTTCAGAAAACCAGTACTTTTGGACGCTTGGCACACCTGTCCAATGAAAGTGTATTTAGGCAGTCTCTAGTTAGGGCTCCTTCAAGAGGAAACAAACCATAGAGACAGAACCTAAAACTACTTTATTTTGTCAATTTTCAAAGAGCTAGCACAAACCGTGTTTCATTTAGAGTTCCCAACACATCTATCTATATAGGAGAAAACGGAGTGAAACCTAAAAATTCAAACTCTTACCGGGAAACGAACGCTTCAACCTAGAAGATTAAAAATTGGGCAGCCAAGTGGACTTAGTGAACTGATCTTTACCACAGAGAATCATCAAGATTGGGTGAAAAAATGTTTGCCGAGATTTCAGAAAAACAGTACTTTTGATCGCTTTGGCACACCTTTCCAATGAAAGTGTTTTTAGGCAGTCTCTAGTTACGGCTACTTCAAGAGGAAACAATCCACAGAGACAGAACATAAAACTACTTAATTTTGTCAATTCTCAAAGATCTAGCACAAACCGTGTTTCATTTAGATTTCCCAACAGATCTATCTATATAGGAGAAAACAGAGTGAAACCTAAAATTCAAACTCTTACTGGAAACGAACGCTTCAACCTAGAAGAGTGAAAATTGGGCAGCCAAGTGGGCTTAGTGAACTGATCATTACAATATGTCTCATAAACATTGGGTGAAAAAAGGTTTGCCGAGATTTCAGAAAACCAGTACTTTTGGACGCTTGGCACACCTTCCAATGAAAATGTCTTTAGGCAGTCTCTGCTTAGGGCTGCTTCAAGAGGAAATAAACCTTAGAGACAGAACTTAGAACTACATTATTTTGTCAATTTTCAGAGAGCTAGCGCAAACCGTGTTTCATTTAGTGTTCCCAACACATCTATCTATATAGGAGAAAACAGAGTGAAACCTAAAAATTCAAACTCTTACTGGAAACGAACGCTTCAACCTAGAAGAGTGAAAATTGGGCAGCCAAGTGGGCTTAGTGAACTGATCATTACCACAATGTCTCATCAAGATTGGGTGAAAAAAGGTTTGCCGAGATTTCAGAAAACCATTACTTTTGGACGCTTGGCACACCTTTCCAATGAAAATGTCTTTAGGCAGTCTCTGCTTAGGGCTGCTTCAAGAGGAAACAAACCTTAGAGACAGAACTTAGAACTACTTTATTTTGTCAATTTTCAAAGAGATAGCACAAACCGTGTTTCATTTAGAGATCCCAACACATCTATCTATATAGGAGAAAACAGAGTAAAACCTAAAATTCAAATTCTTACTGGAAACGAACGCTTCAACCTAGAAGAGTGAAAATTGGGCAGCCAAGTGGGCTTAGTGAACTGATCACTACCACAGAGAATCATCAAGATTGGGTGAAAAAATTTTTGCCGAGATTTCAGAAAACCAGTACTTTTGGACGCTTGGCACACCTGTCCAATGAAAGTGTATTTAGGCAGTCTCTAGTTAGGGCTGCTTAAAGAGGAAACAAACCATAGAGACAGAACCTAAAACTACTTTATTTTGTCAATTTTCAAAGAGCTAGCACAAACCGTGTTTCATTTAGAGTTCCCAACACATCTATCTATATAGGAGAAAACAGAGTGAAACCTAAAAATTCAAACTCTTACTAGAAACGAACGCTTCAACCTAGAAGAGTGAAATTGGGCAGCCAAGTGGGCTTATTGAACTGATCATTACCACAGCGAATCATCAAGATTGGGTGAAAAAATGTTTGCCGAGATTTCAGAAAACCAGTACTTTTGCACGCTTGGCACACGTTTCCAATGAAAGTGTATTTAGGCAGTCTCTAGTTAGGGCTGCTTCAAGAGGAAACAAACCATAGAGACAGAACCTAAAACTACTTTATTTTGTCAATTTTCAAAGAGCTAGCACAAACCGTATTTCATTTAGAGTTCCCAACACATCTATCCATATAGGGGAAAACAGAGTGAAACCTAAAAATTCAAACTCTTACTGGAAAGGAACGCTTCAACCTAGAAGAGTGAAAATTGGGCAGCCAAGTGGACTTAGTGAACTGATCATTACCACAGAGAATCATCAAGATTGGGTGAAAAAATGTTTGCCGAGATTTCAGAAAACCAGTACTTTTGGACGCTTGGCACACGTTTCCAATGAAAATGTCTTTAGGCAGTCTCTGCTTAGGGCTGCTTCAAGAGGAACAAACCTTAGAGACAGAACTTAGAACTACTTTATTTTGTCAATTTTCAAATAGCTAGCACAAACCGTGTTCATTTAGAGTTCCCAACACATCTATCTATATAGGAGAAAACAGAGTGAAACCTAAAAATTCAAACTCTTTCTGGAAACGAACGCTTCAACCTAGAAGAGTGAAAATTGGGCAGCCAAGTGGACTTAGTGAACTGATCATGACCACAGAGAATCATCAAGATTGGGTGAAAAAATGTTTGCCGAGATTTCAGAAAACCAGTACTTTTGGACGCTTGGCACACCTGTCCAATGAAAGTGTATTTAGGCAGTCTCTAGTTAGGGCTCCTTCAAGAGGAAACAAACCATAGAGACAGAACCTAAAACTACTTTATTTTGTCAATTTTCAAAGAGCTAGCACAAACCGTGTTTCATTTAGAGTTCCCAACACATCTGTCTATATAGGAGAAAACAGAGTGAAACCTAAAAATTCAAACTCTTACTGGAAACGAACGCTTCAACCTAGAAGAGTGAAAATTGGGCAGCAAATTGGGCCTAGTGAACTGATCATTACGACCATGTCTCATTAAGATTTGTTAAAAAAAGGTTATCCGAGATTTCAGAAAACCAGTACTTTTGGACGCTTGGCACACCATTCCAATGAAAATGTCTTTAGGCAGTCTCTGCTTAGGGCTGCTTCAAGAGGAAATAAACCTTAGAGACAGAACTTAGAACTACATTATTTTGTCAATTTCAGAGAGCTAGCGCAAACCGTGTTTCATTTAGTGTTCCCAACACATCTATCTATATAGGAGAAAACAGAGTGAAACCTAAAAATTCAAACTCTTCCTGGAAACGAACGCTTCAACCTAGAAGAGTGAAAATTGGGCAGCCAAGTGGGTTTAGTGAACTGATCATTACCACAATGTCTCATCAAGATTGGGTGAAAAAGGTTTGCCGAGATTTCAGAAAACCATTACTTTTGGACGCTTGGCACACCTTTCCAATGAAAATGTCTTTAGGCAGTCTCTGCTTAGGGCTGCTTCAAGAGGAAACAAACCTTAGAGACAGAACCTAGAACTACTTTATTTTGTCAATTTTCAAAGAGCTAGCACAAACCGTGTTTCATTTAGAGATCCCAACACATCTATCTATATAGGAGAAAACAGAGTAAAACCTAAAAATTCAAATTCTTACTGGAAACGAACGCTTCAACCTAGAAGAGTGAAAATTGGGCAGCCAAGTGGGCTTAGTGAACTGATCACTACCACAGAGAATCATAAAGATTGGGTGAAAAAATTTTTGCCGAGATTTCAGAAAACCAGTACTTTTGGACGCTTGGCACACGTTTCAAATGAAAGTGTATTTAGGCAGTCTCTAGTTAGGGCTGCTTAAAGAGGAAACAAAGCATAGAGACAGAACATAAAACTACTTTATTTTGTCAATTTTCAAGAGCTAGCACAAACCGTGTTTCATTTAGAGTTCCCAACACATCTATCTATATAGGAGAAAACAGAGTGAAACCTAAAAATTCAAATTCTTACTGGAAACGAACGCTTCAACCTAGAAGAGTGAAAATTGGGCAGCCAAGTGGGCTTAGTGAACTGATCATTACCACAGAGAATCATCAAGATTGGGTGAAAAAATGTTTGCCGAGATTTCAGAAAACCAGTACTTTTGGACGCTTGGCACACGTTTCCAATGAAAATGTCTTTAGGCAGTCTCTGCTTAGGGCTGCTTCAATAGGAACAAACCTTAGAGACAGAACTTGGAACTACTTTATTTTGTCAATTTTCAAAGAGGTAGCACAAACCGTGTTTCATTTAGAGTTCCCAACACATCTATCTATATAGGAGAAAACAGAGTGAAACCTAAAAATTCAAACTCTTACTGGAAACGAACGCTTCAACCTAGAAGAGTGAAAATTGGGCAGCCAAGTGGACTTAGTGAACTGATCATTACCACAGAGAATCATCAAGATTGGGTGAAAAATGTTTGCCGAGATTTCAGAAAACCAGTACTTTTGGACGCTTGGCACACCTGTCCAATGAAAGTGTATTTAGGCAGTCTCTAGTTAGGGCTCCTTCAAGAGGAAACAAACCATAGAGACAGAACCTAAAACTACTTTATTTTGTCAATTTTCAAAGAGCTAGCACAAACCGTGTTTCATTTAGAGTTCCCAACACATCTATCCATATAGGGGAAAACAGAGTGAAACCTAAAAAATCAAACTCTTACGGGAAACGAACGCTTCAACCTAGAAGAGTGAAAATTGGGCAGCCAAGTGGGCTTAGTGAACTGGTCACTACCACAGAGAATCATCAAGATTGGGTGAAAAAATGTTTGCCGAGATTTCAGAAAACCAGTACTTTTGGACGCTTGACACACGTTTCCAATGAAAGTGTATTTAGGCAGTCTCTAGTTAGGGCTGCTTCAAGAGGAAACAAACCATAGAGACAGAACCTTAAAGTACTCTATTTTGTCAATTTTCAAAGAGCTAGCACAAACCGAGTTTCATTAGGAGTTCCCAACACATCTATCTATATAGGGGAAAACAAAGTGAAACCCAAAAATTCAAACTCTTACTGGAAAGAACGCTTCAACCTAGAAGAGTGAAAATTGGGCAGCCAAGTGGACTTAGTGAACTGATCATTACCACAGAGAATCATCAAGTTTGGGTGATAAAATGTTTGCCGAGATTTCAGAAAACCAGTACTTTTGGACGCTTGGCACACGTTTCCAATGAAAGTGTATTTAGGCAGTCTCTAGTTAGGGCTGCTTCAAGAGGAAACAAACCATAGAGACAGAAACTAAAACTACTTTATTTTCTCAATTTTCAAAGAGCTAGCACAAACCGTGTTTCATTTAGAGTTCCCAACACATCTATCTATATAGGAGAAAACAGAGTAAAACCTAAAAATTCAAACTCTTACTGGAAACGAACGCTTCAACCTAGAAGAGTGAAAATTGGGCAGCCAAGTGGGCTTAGTGAACTGATCACTACCACAGAGAATCATCCAGATTGGGTGAAAAAATGTTTGCCGAGATTTTAGAAAACCAGTACTTTTGGACGCTTGGCACACCTTTCCAATGAAAATGTCTTTAAGCAGTCTCTGCCTAGGGCTGCTTCAAGAGGAAACAAACCATAGAGACAGAACTTAGAACTACTTTTTTTTCAATTTTCAAAGAGCTAGCACCAACTGTGTTTCATTTAGAGTTCCAAACACATCTATCTATATAGGAGAAAACAGAGTGATACCTAAAAATTCAAACTATTACTGGAAACGAACGCTTCAACCTAGAAGAGTGAAAATTGGGCAGCCAAGTGGACGTAGTGAACTGATCATTGCCAGAGAGAATCATCAAGATTGGGTGAAAAAATGTTTGCCGATATTTCAGAAAACCAATACTTTTGGACGCTTGGAACACCTTTCCAATGAAAGTGTATTTAGGCAGTCTCTAGTTAGGGCGGCTTCAAGAGGAAACAAACCATAGAGAGAGAACCTAAATCTATTTTATTTTGTCAATTTTCAAAGAGCTAGCACAAACCGTGTTTCATTTAGAGTTCCCAACACATCTATCTATACAGGAGAAAACACAGTGAAACCTAAAAATTCAAACTCTTACTGGAAATGAACGCTTCAACCTAGAAGAGTGAAAATTGGGCAGCCAAGTTGACTTAGTGATCTGATCACTACCACAGAGAATCATCAAGATTGGGTGAAAAAATGTTTGCCGTGATTTCAGAAAACCAGTACTTTTGGACGCTTGGCACACCTTTTGAATGAAAGTGTTTTTAGGCAGTCTCTAGTTAGGGCTGCTTCAAGAGGAAACAATCCATAGAGACAGAACATAAAACTACTTTATTTTGTCAATTCTCAAAGATCCAGCACAAACCGTGTTTCATTTAGAGTTCCCAACACATCTATCTATATAGGAGAAAACAGAGTGAAACCTAAAAATTCAAACTCTTACTGGAAACGAACGCTTCAACCTAGAAGAGTGAAAATTGGGAAGCCAAGTGGGCGTAGTGAACTCGTCACTACCACAGAGAATCATCAATATTGGGTGAAAAAATGTTTGCTGAGATTTCAGAAAACCAGTACTTTTGGACGCTTGGCACACCTTTCCAATGAAAATGTCTTTAAGCGGTCTCTGCCTAGGGCTGCTTCAAGAGGAAACAAACCATAGAGACAGAACTTAGAACTACTTTTTTTTTCAATTTTCAAAGAGCTAGCACCTACCGTGTTTCATTTAGAGTTCCCAACACATCTATCTATATAGGAGAAAACAGATTGAAACCTAAAAATTCAAACTCTTACTGGAAACGAACGCTTCAACCTAGAAGAGTGAAAATTGGGCACCCAAGTTGACTTAGTGATCTGATCACTACCACAGAGAATCATCAAGATTGGGTGAAAAAATATTTGCCGAGATTTCAGAAAACCAGTACTTTTGGACGCTTGGCACACCTTTCCAATGGAAGTGTATTTAGGCAGTCTCCAGTTAGGGCTGCTTGAAGAGGAAACAAACCATAGAGACAGATCCTAAAACTACTTTATTTTGTCAATTTTCAAAGAGCTAGAACAAACCGTGTTTCATTTAGAGTTCCCAACACATCTATCTATATAGGAGAAAACAGAGTGAAACCTAAAAATTCAAACTCTTACTGGAAACGAACGCTTCAACCTAGAAGAGTGAATATTGGGCAGCCAACTGTGCTTAGTGAACTGATCATTACCACAATGATTAATCAAGATTGGGTGAAAAAATGTTTGCCGAGATTTCAGAAAACCAGTACTTTTTGACGCTTGGCACACCTTTCCAATGAAAATGTCTTTAATCAGTCTCTGCCTAGGGCTGCTTCAAGAGGAAACAAACCATAGAGACAGAACTTAGAACAACTTTTTTTTTCAATTTTCAAAAAGCTAGCACCTACCGTGTTTCATTTAGAGTTCCCAACACATCTATCTATATAGGAGAAAACAGAGTGAAACCTAAAAATTCAAACTCTTACTGGAAATGAACGCTTCAACCTAGAAGAGTGAAAATTGGGGAGCCAAGTTGACTTAGTGATATGATCACTACCACAGAGAATCATCAAGATTGGGTGAAAAAATGTTTGCCGAGATTTCAGAAAACCAGTACTTTTGGAAGCTTGGCACACCTTTCCAATGAAAGTGTTTTTAGGCAGTCTCTAGTTAGGGCTGCTTCAAGAGGAAACAATCCATAGAGACAGAACATAAAACTACTTTATTTTTTCAATTCTCAAAGATCTAGCACAAACCGTGTTTCATTTAGTGTTCCATAAACATCTATCTATAAATGAGGAAACAGAGTAAAACCTAAAAATTCAAACTCTTACTGGAAACTTACGCTTCAACCTAGAGAGTGAATATTGGGCAGCCAAGTGTGCTTAGTGAACTGATCATTACCACAATGTCTCATCAAGATTGGGTGAAAAAATGTTTGCCGAGATTTCAGAAAACCAGTACTTTTGGACGCTTGGCACACCTTTCCAATGAAAATGTCTTTAAGCAGTCTCTGACTAGGGCTGCTTCAAGAGGAAACAAACCATAGAGACAGAACTTAAAACTACTTTTTTTTCAATTTTCAAAGAGCTAGCACCTACCGTGTTTCATTTAGAGTTCCCAACACATCTATCTATATAGGAGAAAACAGAGTAAAACCTAAAAATTCAAACTCTTACTGGAAACGAACGCTTCAACCTAGAAGAGTGAAAATACGGCAGCCACGTTGACTTAGTGATCTGATCACTACCACAGAGACACATCAAGATTGGGTGAAAAAAATGTTTGCCGAGATTTCAGAAAACCAGTACTTTTGGACACTTGGCACATCTTTCCAATGAAAGTGTATTTAGGCAATCTCTAGTTAGGGCTGCTTGAAGAGGAAACAAACCATAGAGACAGAACATAAAACTACTTTTTTTGGTCAATTTTCAAAGAGCTAGCACAAACCGTGTTTCATTTAGAGTTCCCAACACATCTATCTATATAGGAGAAAAGACAGTGAAACCTAAAAATTCAAACTCTTACTGGAAACGAACGCTTCAACCTAGAAGAGTGAATATTGGGCAGCCAAGTGTGCTTAGTGAACTGATCATTACCACAATGTCTCATCAAGATTGGGTGAAAAAATGTTTGCCGAGATTTCAGAAAACCAGTACTTTTGGACGCTTGGCACACCTTTCCAATGAAAATGTCTTTAAGCAGTCTCTGCCTAGGGCTGCATCAAGAGGAAACAAACCATGGAGACAGAACTTAGAACTACTTTTTTTTCAATTTTCAAAGAGCTAGCACCTACCGTGTTTCATTTAGAGTTTTCAACACATCTATCTGTATAGGAGAAAACACAATGAAACCTATAAATTCAAACTCTTACTGGAAACGAACGCTTCAACCTAGAAGAGTGAAAATTGGGCAGCCAAGTGGGCTTAGTGAACTGATCACTACCACAGAGAATCATCAATATTGGGTGAAAAAATGTTTGCCGAGATTTCAGAAAACCAGTACTTTTGGACGCTTGGCAAACCTTTCCAATGAAAGTGTATTTAGGCAGTCTCTAGTTAGGGCTGCTTCAAGAGGAAAGAAACCATAGAGACAGAACGTAAAACTACTTTATTTTGTCAATTTTCAAAGAGCTAGCACAAACCGTGTTTCATTTAGAGTTCCCAACACATCTATCTATATAGGAGAAAAAGGAGTGAAACCTAAAAATTCAAACTCTTACCGGAAACGAACGCTTCAACCTAGAAGATTAAAAATTGGGCAGCCAAGTGGACTTAGTGAACTGATCTTTACCACAGAGAATCATCAAGATTGGGTGAAAAAATGTTTGCCGAGATTTCAGAAAAACAGTACTTTTGATCGCTTGGCACACCTTTCCAATGAAAGTGTTTTTAGGCAGTCTCTAGTTACGGCTACTTCAAGAGGAAACAATCCACAGAGACAGAACATAAAACTACTTAATTTTGTCAATTCTCAAAGATCTAGCACAAACCGTGTTTCATTTAGATTTCCCAACAGATCTATCTATATAGGAGAAAACAGAGTGAAACCTAAAAATTCAAACTCTTACTGGAAACGAACGCTTCAACCTAGAAAAGTGAAAATTGGGCAGCCAAGTGGGCTTAGTGAACTGATCATTACAATATGTCTCATAAACATTGGGTGAAAAAAGGTTTGCCGAGATTTCAGAAAACCAGTACTTTTGGACGCTTGGCACACCTTCCAATGAAAATGTCTTTAGGCAGTCTCTGCTTAGGGCTGCTTCAAGAGGAAATAAACCTTAGAGACAGAACTTAGAACTACATTATTTTGTCAATTTTCAGAGAGCTAGCGCAAACCGTGTTTCATTTAGTGTTCCCAACACATCTATCTATATAGGAGAAAACAGAGTGAAACCTAAAAATTCAAACTCTTACTGGAAACGAACGCTTCAACCTAGAAGAGTGAAAATTGGGCAGCCAAGTGGGCTTAGTGAACTGATCATTACCACAATGTCTCATCAAGATTGGGTGAAAAAAGGTTTGCCGAGATTTCAGAAAACCATTACTTTTGGACGCTTGGCACACCTTTCCAATGAAAATGTCTTTAGGCAGTCTCTGCTTAGGGCTGCTTCAAGAGGAAACAAACCTTAGAGACAGAACTTAGAACTACTTTATTTTGTCAATTTTCAAAGAGATAGCACAAACCGTGTTTCATTTAGAGATCCCAACACATCTATCTATATAGGAGAAAACAGAGTAAAACCTAAAAATTCAAATTCTTACTGGAAACGAACGCTTCAACCTAGAAGAGTGAAAATTGGGCAGCCAAGTGGGCTTAGTGAACTGATCACTACCACAGAGAATCATCAAGATTGGGTGAAAAAATTTTTGCCGAGATTTCAGAAAACCAGTACTTTTGGACGCTTGGCACACCTGTCCAATGAAAGTGTATTTAGGCAGTCTCTAGTTAGGGCTGCTTAAAGAGGAAACAAACCATAGAGACAGAACCTAAAACTACTTTATTTTGTCAATTTTCAAAGAGCTAGCACAAACCGTGTTTCATTTAGAGTTCCCAACACATCTATCTATATAGGAGAAAACAGAGTGAAACCTAAAAATTCAAACTCTTACTAGAAACGAACGCTTCAACCTAGAAGAGTGAAAATTGGGCAGCCAAGTGGGCTTATTGAACTGATCATTACCACAGAGAATCATCAAGATTGGGTGAAAAAATATTTGCCGAGATTTCAGAAAACCAGTACTTTTGGACGCTTGGCACACCTTTCCAATGGAAGTGTATTTAGGCAGTCTCCAGTTAGGGCTGCTTGAAGAGGAAACAAACCATAGAGACAGAACCTAAAACTACTTTATTTTGTCAATTTTCAAAGAGCTAGAACAAACCGTGTTTCATTTAGAGTTCCCAACACATCTATCTATATAGGAGAAAACAGAGTGAAACCTAAAAATTCAAACTCTTACTGGAAACGAACGCTTCAACCTAGAAGAGTGAATATTGGGCAGCCAACTGTGCTTAGTGAACTGATCATTACCACAATGATTAATCAAGATTGGGTGAAAAAATGTTTGCCGAGATTTCAGAAAACCAGTACTTTTTGACGCTTGGCACACCTTTCCAATGAAAATGTCTTTAATCAGTCTCTGCCTAGGGCTGCTTCAAGAGGAAACAAACCATAGAGACAGAACTTAGAACAACTTTTTTTTTCAATTTTCAAAAAGCTAGCACCTACCGTGTTTCATTTAGAGTTCCCAACACATCTATCTATATAGGAGAAAACAGAGTGAAACCTAAAAATTCAAACTCTTACTGGAAATGAACGCTTCAACCTAGAAGAGTGAAAATTGGGGAGCCAAGTTGACTTAGTGATATGATCACTACCACAGAGAATCATCAAGATTGGGTGAAAAAATGTTTGCCGAGATTTCAGAAAACCAGTACTTTTGGAAGCTTGGCACACCTTTCCAATGAAAGTGTTTTTAGGCAGTCTCTAGTTAGGGCTGCTTCAAGAGGAAACAATCCATAGAGACAGAACATAAAACTACTTTATTTTTTCAATTCTCAAAGATCTAGCACAAACCGTGTTTCATTTAGTGTTCCATAAACATCTATCTATAAATGAGGAAACAGAGTAAAACCTAAAAATTCAAACTCTTACTGGAAACTTACGCTTCAACCTAGAGAGTGAATATTGGGCAGCCAAGTGTGCTTAGTGAACTGATCATTACCACAATGTCTCATCAAGATTGGGTGAAAAAATGTTTGCCGAGATTTCAGAAAACCAGTACTTTTGGACGCTTGGCACACCTTTCCAATGAAAATGTCTTTAAGCAGTCTCTGACTAGGGCTGCTTCAAGAGGAAACAAACCATAGAGACAGAACTTAAAACTACTTTTTTTTCAATTTTCAAAGAGCTAGCACCTACCGTGTTTCATTTAGAGTTCCCAACACATCTATCTATATAGGAGAAAACAGAGTAAAACCTAAAAATTCAAACTCTTACTGGAAACGAACGCTTCAACCTAGAAGAGTGAAAATACGGCAGCCACGTTGACTTAGTGATCTGATCACTACCACAGAGACACATCAAGATTGGGTGAAAAAAATGTTTGCCGAGATTTCAGAAAACCAGTACTTTTGGACGCTTGGCACATCTTTCCAATGAAAGTGTATTTAGGCAATCTCTAGTTAGGGCTGCTTGAAGAGGAAACAAACCATAGAGACAGAACATAAAACTACTTTTTTTGGTCAATTTTCAAAGAGCTAGCACAAACCGTGTTTCATTTAGAGTTCCCAACACATCTATCTATATAGGAGAAAAGACAGTGAAACCTAAAAATTCAAACTCTTACTGGAAACGAACGCTTCAACCTAGAAGAGTGAATATTGGGCAGCCAAGTGTGCTTAGTGAACTGATCATTACCACAATGTCTCATCAAGATTGGGTGAAAAAATGTTTGCCGAGATTTCAGAAAACCAGTACTTTTGGACGCTTGGCACACCTTTCCAATGAAAATGTCTTTAAGCAGTCTCTGCCTAGGGCTGCATCAAGAGGAAACAAACCATGGAGACAGAACTTAGAACTACTTTTTTTTCAATTTTCAAAGAGCTAGCACCTACCGTGTTTCATTTAGAGTTTTCAACACATCTATCTGTATAGGAGAAAACACAATGAAACCTATAAATTCAAACTCTTACTGGAAACGAACGCTTCAACCTAGAAGAGTGAAAATTGGGCAGCCAAGTGGGCTTAGTGAACTGATCACTACCACAGAGAATCATCAATATTGGGTGAAAAAATGTTTGCCGAGATTTCAGAAAACCAGTACTTTTGGACGCTTGGCAAACCTTTCCAATGAAAGTGTATTTAGGCAGTCTCTAGTTAGGGCTGCTTCAAGAGGAAAGAAACCATAGAGACAGAACGTAAAACTACTTTATTTTGTCAATTTTCAAAGAGCTAGCACAAACCGTGTTTCATTTAGAGTTCCCAACACATCTATCTATATAGGAGAAAAAGGAGTGAAACCTAAAAATTCAAACTCTTACCGGAAACGAACGCTTCAACCTAGAAGATTAAAAATTGGGCAGCCAAGTGGACTTAGTGAACTGATCTTTACCACAGAGAATCATCAAGATTGGGTGAAAAAATGTTTGCCGAGATTTCAGAAAAACAGTACTTTTGATCGCTTGGCACACCTTTCCAATGAAAGTGTTTTTAGGCAGTCTCTAGTTACGGCTACTTCAAGAGGAAACAATCCACAGAGACAGAACATAAAACTACTTAATTTTGTCAATTCTCAAAGATCTAGCACAAACCGTGTTTCATTTAGATTTCCCAACAGATCTATCTATATAGGAGAAAACAGAGTGAAACCTAAAAATTCAAACTCTTACTGGAAACGAACGCTTCAACCTAGAAGAGTGAAAATTGGGCAGCCAAGTGGGCTTAGTGAACTGATCATTACAATATGTCTCATAAACATTGGGTGAAAAAAGGTTTGCCGAGATTTCAGAAAACCAGTACTTTTGGACGCTTGGCACACCTTCCAATGAAAATGTCTTTAGGCAGTCTCTGCTTAGGGCTGCTTCAAGAGGAAATAAACCTTAGAGACAGAACTTAGAACTACATTATTTTGTCAATTTTCAGAGAGCTAGCGCAAACCGTGTTTCATTTAGTGTTCCCAACACATCTATCTATATAGGAGAAAACAGAGTGAAACCTAAAAATTCAAACTCTTACTGGAAACGAACGCTTCAACCTAGAAGAGTGAAAATTGGGCAGCCAAGTGGGCTTAGTGAACTGATCATTACCACAATGTCTCATCAAGATTGGGTGAAAAAAGGTTTGCCGAGATTTCAGAAAACCATTACTTTTGGACGCTTGGCACACCTTTCCAATGAAAATGTCTTTAGGCAGTCTCTGCTTAGGGCTGCTTCAAGAGGAAACAAACCTTAGAGACAGAACTTAGAACTACTTTATTTTGTCAATTTTCAAAGAGATAGCACAAACCGTGTTTCATTTAGAGATCCCAACACATCTATCTATATAGGAGAAAACAGAGTAAAACCTAAAAATTCAAATTCTTACTGGAAACGAACGCTTCAACCTAGAAGAGTGAAAATTGGGCAGCCAAGTGGGCTTAGTGAACTGATCACTACCACAGAGAATCATCAAGATTGGGTGAAAAAATTTTTGCCGAGATTTCAGAAAACCAGTACTTTTGGACGCTTGGCACACCTGTCCAATGAAAGTGTATTTAGGCAGTCTCTAGTTAGGGCTGCTTAAAGAGGAAACAAACCATAGAGACAGAACCTAAAACTACTTTATTTTGTCAATTTTCAAAGAGCTAGCACAAACCGTGTTTCATTTAGAGTTCCCAACACATCTATCCATATAGGGGAAAACAGAGTGAAACCTAAAAATTCAAACTCTTACTGGAAAGGAACGCTTCAACCTAGAAGAGTGAAAATTGGGCAGCCAAGTGGACTTAGTGAACTGATCATTACCACAGAGAATCATCAAGATTGGGTGAAAAAATGTTTGCCGAGATTTCAGAAAACCAGTACTTTTGGACGCTTGGCACACGTTTCCAATGAAAATGTCTTTAGGCAGTCTCTGCTTAGGGCTGCTTCAAGAGGAACAAACCTTAGAGACAGAACTTAGAACTACTTTATTTTGTCAATTTTCAAATAGCTAGCACAAACCGTGTTTCATTTAGAGTTCCCAACACATCTATCTATATAGGAGAAAACAGAGTGAAACCTAAAAATTCAAACTCTTTCTGGAAACGAACGCTTCAACCTAGAAGAGTGAAAATTGGGCAGCCAAGTGGACTTAGTGAACTGATCATGACCACAGAGAATCATCAAGATTGGGTGAAAAAATGTTTGCCGAGATTTCAGAAAACCAGTACTTTTGGACGCTTGGCACACGTTTCCAATGAAAGTGTATTTAGGCAGCCTCCAGTTAGGGCTGCTTCAAGAGGAAACAAACCATAGAGACAGAAACTAAAACTACTTTATTTTCTCAATTTTCAAAGAGCTAGCACAAACCGTGTTTCATTTAGAGTTCCCAACACATCTATCTATATAGGAGAAAACAGAGTAAAACCTAAAAATTCAAACTCTTACTGGAAACGAACGCTTCAACCTAGAACAGTGAAAATTGGGCAGCCAAGTGGGCTTAGTGAACTGATCACTACCACAGAGAATCATCCAGATTGGGTGAAAAAATGTTTGCCGAGATTTTAGAAAACCAGTACTTTTGGACGCTTGGCACACCTTTCCAATGAAAATGTCTTTAAGCAGTCTCTGCCTAGGGCTGCTTCAAGAGGAAACAAACCATAGAGACAGAACTTAGAACTACTTTTTTTTCAATTTTCAAAGAGCTAGCACCAACTGTGTTTCATTTAGAGTTCCCAACACATCTATCTATATAGGAGAAAACAGAGTGATACCTAAAAATTCAAACTATTACTGGAAACGAACGCTTCAACCTAGAAGAGTGAAAATTGGGCAGCCAAGTGGACGTAGTGAACTGATCATTGCCAGAGAGAATCATCAAGATTGGGTGAAAAAATGTTTGCCGATATTTCAGAAAACCAATACTTTTGGACGCTTGGAACACCTTTCCAATGAAAGTGTATTTAGGCAGTCTCTAGTTAGGGCGGCTTCAAGAGGAAACAAACCATAGAGAGAGAACCTAAATCTATTTTATTTTGTCAATTTTCAAAGAGCTAGCACAAACCGTGTTTCATTTAGAGTTCCCAACACATCTATCTATACAGGAGAAAACACAGTGAAACCTAAAAATTCAAACTCTTACTGGAAATGAACGCTTCAACCTAGAAGAGTGAAAATTGGGCAGCCAAGTTGACTTAGTGATCTGATCACTACCACAGAGAATCATCAAGATTGGGTGAAAAAATGTTTGCCGTGATTTCAGAAAACCAGTACTTTTGGACGCTTGGCACACCTTTTGAATGAAAGTGTTTTTAGGCAGTCTCTAGTTAGGGCTGCTTCAAGAGGAAACAATCCATAGAGACAGAACATAAAACTACTTTATTTTGTCAATTCTCAAAGATCCAGCACAAACCGTGTTTCATTTAGAGTTCCCAACACATCTATCTATATAGGAGAAAACAGAGTGAAACCTAAAAATTCAAACTCTTACTGGAAACGAACGCTTCAACCTAGAAGAGTGAAAATTGGGAAGCCAAGTGGGCGTAGTGAACTCGTCACTACCACAGAGAATCATCAATATTGGGTGAAAAAATGTTTGCTGAGATTTCAGAAAACCAGTACTTTTGGACGCTTGGCACACCTTTCCAATGAAAATGTCTTTAAGCGGTCTCTGCCTAGGGCTGCTTCAAGAGGAAACAAACCATAGAGACAGAACTTAGAACTACTTTTTTTTTCAATTTTCAAAGAGCTAGCACCTACCGTGTTTCATTTAGAGTTCCCAACACATCTATCTATATAGGAGAAAACAGATTGAAACCTAAAAATTCAAACTCTTACTGGAAACGAACGCTTCAACCTAGAAGAGTGAAAATTGGGCACCCAAGTTGACTTAGTGATCTGATCACTACCACAGAGAATCATCAAGATTGGGTGAAAAAATATTTGCCGAGATTTCAGAAAACCAGTACTTTTGGACGCTTGGCACACCTTTCCAATGGAAGTGTATTTAGGCAGTCTCCAGTTAGGGCTGCTTGAAGAGGAAACAAACCATAGAGACAGAACCTAAAACTACTTTATTTTGTCAATTTTCAAAGAGCTAGAACAAACCGTGTTTCATTTAGAGTTCCCAACACATCTATCTATATAGGAGAAAACAGAGTGAAACCTAAAAATTCAAACTCTTACTGGAAACGAACTCTTCAACCTAGAAGAGTGAATATTGGGCAGCCAACTGTGCTTAGTGAACTGATCATTACCACAATGATTAATCAAGATTGGGTGAAAAAATGTTTGCCGAGATTTCAGAAAACCAGTACTTTTTGACGCTTGGCACACCTTTCCAATGAAAATGTCTTTAATCAGTCTCTGCCTAGGGCTGCTTCAAGAGGAAACAAACCATAGAGACAGAACTTAGAACAACTTTTTTTTTCAATTTTCAAAAAGCTAGCACCTACCGTGTTTCATTTAGAGTTCCCAACACATCTATCTATATAGGAGAAAACAGAGTGAAACCTAAAAATTCAAACTCTTACTGGAAATGAACGCTTCAACCTAGAAGAGTGAAAATTGGGCAGCCAAGTTGACTTAGTGATATGATCACTACCACAGAGAATCATCAAGATTGGGTGAAAAAATGTTTGCCGAGATTTCAGAAAACCAGTACTTTTGGAAGCTTGGCACACCTTTCCAATGAAAGTGTTTTTAGGCAGTCTCTAGTTAGGGCTGCTTCCAGAGGAAACAATCCATAGAGACAGAACATAAAACTACTTTATTTTTTCAATTCTCAAAGATCTAGCACAAACCGTGTTTCATTT
Organism: Callospermophilus lateralis; assembly: GCF_048772815.1. Taxonomy (NCBI): domain Eukaryota; kingdom Metazoa; phylum Chordata; class Mammalia; order Rodentia; family Sciuridae; genus Callospermophilus; species Callospermophilus lateralis. The sequence continues at coordinate 19,053 of NW_027516650.1, forward strand.
AGTGTTCCATAAACATCTATCTATAAATGAGGAAACAGAGTAAAACCTAAAAATTCAAACTCTTACTGGAAACTTACGCTTCAACCTAGAGAGTGAATATTGGGCAGCCAAGTGTGCTTAGTGAACTGATCATTACCACAATGTCTCATCAAGATTGGGTGAAAAAATGTTTGAGGAGATTTCAGAAAACCAGTACTTTTGGACGCTTGGCACACCTTTCCAATGAAAATGTCTTTAAGCAGTCTCTGACTAGGGCTGCTTCAAGAGGAAACAAACCATAGAGACAGAACTTAAAACTACTTTTTTTTCAATTTTCAAAGAGCTAGCACCTACCGTGTTTCATTTAGAGTTCCCAACACATCTATCTATATAGGAGAAAACAGAGTAAAACCTAAAAATTCAAACTCTTACTGGAAACGAACGCTTCAACCTAGAAGAGTGAAAATACGGCAGCCACGTTGACTTAGTGATCTGATCACTACCACAGAGACACATCAAGATTGGGTGAAAAAAATGTTTGCCGAGATTTCAGAAAACCAGTACTTTTGGACGCTTGGCACATCTTTCCAATGAAAGTGTATTTAGGCAATCTCTAGTTAGGGCTGCTTGAAGAGGAAACAAACCATAGAGACAGAACATAAAACTACTTTTTTTGGTCAATTTTCAAAGAGCTAGCACAAACCGTGTTTCATTTAGAGTTCCCAACACATCTATCTATATAGGAGAAAAGACAGTGAAACCTAAAAATTCAAACTCTTACTGGAAACGAACGCTTCAACCTAGAAGAGTGAATATTGGGCAGCCAAGTGTGCTTAGTGAACTGATCATTACCACAATGTCTCATCAAGATTGGGTGAAAAAAGGTTTGCCGAGATTTCAGAAAACCAGTACTTTTGGACGCTTGGCACACCTTTCCAATGAAAGTGTATTTAGGCAGTCTCTAGTTAGGGCTGCTTCAAGAGGAAACAAACCATAGAGACAGAACTTAGAACTACTTTTTTTTTCAATTTTCAAAGTGCTAGCACCTACCGTGTTTCATTTAGAGTTCACAACACATCTATCTTTATAGGAGAAAACAGAGTGAAACCTAAAAATTTAAACTCTTACTGGAAACGAACGCTTCAACCTAGAAGAGTGAAAATTGGGCAGCCAAGTGGACTTAGTGAACTGATCATTACCACAGAGAATCATCAAGATTGGGTGAAAAAATGTTTGCCTAGATTTCAGAAAACCAGCACTTTTGGACGCTTGGCACACCTTTTTAATGAAAGTGTTTTTAGGCAGTCTGTAGTTGGGGCTTCTTCAAGAGGAAACAATCCATAGAGACAGAACATAAAACTACTTTATTTTGTCAATTTTCAAAGATCTAGCACAAACCGAGTTTCATTTAGAGTTCCCAACATATCTATCTATATAGGAGAAAACAGAGTGAAACCTAAAAATTCAAACTCTTACTGGAATCGAACGCTTCAACCTAGAAGAGTGAAAATTGGGCAGCCAAGTGGACTTAGTGAACTGATCACTACCACAGAGAATCATCAAGATTGGGTGAAAAAATTTTGCCGAGATTTCAGAAAACCAGTACTTTTGGATGCTTGGTACACCTTTCCAATGAAAGTGTATTTAGGCAGTCTCTAGTTAGGGCTGCTTGAAGAGGAAACAAACCATAGAGACAGAACTTAGAACTACTTTATTTTGTCAATTTTCAAAGAGCTAGAACAAACCGTGTTTCATTTAGAGTTCCCAACACATCTATCTATATAGGAGAAAACAGAGTGAAACCTAAAAATGCAAACTCTTACTGGAAACGAACGCTTCAACCTAGAACAGTGAAAATTGGGCAGCCAAGTGGGCTTATTGAACTGATCCTTACCACAGCGAATCATCAAGATTGGGTGAAAAAATGTTTGCCGAGATTTCAGAAAACCAGTACTTTTGGACGCTTGGCACACCTGTCCAATGAAAGTGTATTTAGGCAGTCTCTAGTTAGGGCTGCTTCAAGAGGAAACAAACCATAGAGAGAGAACCTAAATCTATTTTATTTTGTCAATTTTCAAAGAGCTAGCACAACCGTGTTTCATTTAGAGTTCCCAACACATCTATCTATACAGGAGAAAACACAGTGAAACCTAAAAATTCAAACTCTTACTGGAAATGAACGCTTCAACCTAGAAGAGTGAAAATTGGGCAGCCAAGTTGACTTAGTGATCTGATCACTACCACAGAGAATCATCAAGATTGGGTGAAAAAATGTTTGCCGTGATTTCAGAAAACCAGTACTTTTGGACGCTTGGCACACCTTTTGAATGAAAGTGTTTTTAGGCAGTCTCTAGTTAGGGCTGCTTCAAGAGGAAACAATCCATAGAGACAGAACATAAAACTACTTTATTTTGTCAATTCTCAAAGATCCAGCACAAACCGTGTTTCATTTAGAGTTCCCAACACATCTATCTATATAGGAGAAAACAGAGTGAAACCTAAAAATTCAAACTCTTACTGGAAACGAACGCTTCAACCTAGAAGAGTGAAAATTGGGAAGCCAAGTGGGCGTAGTGAACTCGTCACTACCACAGAGAATCATCAATATTGGGTGAAAAAATGTTTGCTGAGATTTCAGAAAACCAGTACTTTTGGACGCTTGGCACACCTTTCCAATGAAAATGTCTTTAAGCGGTCTCTGCCTAGGGCTGCTTCAAGAGGAAACAAACCATAGAGACAGAACTTAGAACTACTTTTTTTTTCAATTTTCAAAGAGCTAGCACCTACCGTGTTTCATTTAGAGTTCCCAACACATCTATCTATATAGGAGAAAACAGATTGAAACCTAAAAATTCAAACTCTTACTGGAAACGAACGCTTCAACCTAGAAGAGTGAAAATTGGGCACCCAAGTTGACTTAGTGATCTGATCACTACCACAGAGAATCATCAAGATTGGGTGAAAAAATATTTGCCGAGATTTCAGAAAACCAGTACTTTTGGACGCTTGGCACACCTTTCCAATGGAAGTGTATTTAGGCAGTCTCCAGTTAGGGCTGCTTGAAGAGGAAACAAACCATAGAGACAGAACCTAAAACTACTTTATTTTGTCAATTTTCAAAGAGCTAGAACAAACCGTGTTTCATTTAGAGTTCCCAACACATCTATCTATATAGGAGAAAACAGAGTGAAACCTAAAAATTCAAACTCTTACTGGAAACGAACGCTTCAACCTAGAAGAGTGAATATTGGGCAGCCAACTGTGCTTAGTGAACTGATCATTACCACAATGATTAATCAAGATTGGGTGAAAAAATGTTTGCCGAGATTTCAGAAAACCAGTACTTTTTGACGCTTGGCACACCTTTCCAATGAAAATGTCTTTAATCAGTCTCTGCCTAGGGCTGCTTCAAGAGGAAACAAACCATAGAGACAGAACTTAGAACAACTTTTTTTTTCAATTTTCAAAAAGCTAGCACCTACCGTGTTTCATTTAGAGTTCCCAACACATCTATCTATATAGGAGAAAACAGAGTGAAACCTAAAAATTCAAACTCTTACTGGAAATGAACGCTTCAACCTAGAAGAGTGAAAATTGGGCAGCCAAGTTGACTTAGTGATATGATCACTACCACAGAGAATCATCAAGATTGGGTGAAAAAATGTTTGCCGAGATTTCAGAAAACCAGTACTTTTGGAAGCTTGGCACACCTTTCCAATGAAAGTGTTTTTAGGCAGTCTCTAGTTAGGGCTGCTTCAAGAGGAAACAATCCATAGAGACAGAACATAAAACTACTTTATTTTTCAATTCTCAAAGATCTAGCACAAACCGTGTTTCATTTAGTGTTCCATAAACATCTATCTATAAATGAGGAAACAGAGTAAAACCTAAAAATTCAAACTCTTACTGGAAACTTACGCTTCAACCTAGAGAGTGAATATTGGGCAGCCAAGTGTGCTTAGTGAACTGATCATTACCACAATGTCTCATCAAGATTGGGTGAAAAAATGTTTGCCGAGATTTCAGAAAACCAGTACTTTTGGACGCTTGGCACACCTTTCCAATGAAAATGTCTTTAAGCAGTCTCTGACTAGGGCTGCTTCAAGAGGAAACAAACCATAGAGACAGAACTTAAAACTACTTTTTTTTCAATTTTCAAAGAGCTAGAACCTACCGTGTTTCATTTAGAGTTCCCAACACATCTATCTATATAGGAGAAAACAGAGTAAAACCTAAAATTCAACTCTTACTGGAAACGAACGCTTCAACCTAGAAGAGTGAAAATACGGCAGCCACGTTGACTTAGTGATCTGATCACTACCACAGAGACACATCAAGATTGGGTGAAAAAAATGTTTGCCGAGATTTCAGAAAACCAGTACTTTTGGACGCTTGGCACATCTTTCCAATGAAAGTGTATTTAGGCAATCTCTAGTTAGGGCTGCTTGAAGAGGAAACAAACCATAGAGACAGAACATAAAACTACTTTTTTTGGTCAATTTTCAAAGAGCTAGCACAAACCGTGTTTCATTTAGAGTTCCCAACACATCTATCTATATAGGAGAAAAGACAGTGAAACCTAAAAATTCAAACTCTTACTGGAAACGAACGCTTCAACCTAGAAGAGTGAATATTGGGCAGCCAAGTGTGCTTAGTGAACTGATCATTACCACAATGTCTCATCAAGATTGGGTGAAAAAATGTTTGCCGAGATTTCAGAAAACCAGTACTTTTGGACGCTTGGCACACCTTTCCAATGAAAGTGTATTTAGGCAGTCTCTAGTTAGGGCTGCTTCAAGAGGAAACAAACCATAGAGACAGAACTTAGAACTACTTTTTTTTTCAATTTTCAAAGTGCTAGCACCTACCGTGTTTCATTTAGAGTTCACAACACATCTATCTATATAGGAGAAAACAGAGTGAAACCTAAAAATTTAAACTCTTACTGGAAACGAACGCTTCAACCTAGAAGAGTGAAAATTGGGCAGCCAAGTGGACTTAGTGAACTGATCATTACCACAGAGAATCATCAAGATTGGGTGAAAAAATGTTTGCCTAGATTTCAGAAAACCAGCACTTTTTAACGCTTGGCACACCTTTTTATGAAAGTGTTTTTAGGCAGTCTGTAGTTGGGGCTTCTTCAAGAGGAAACAATCCATAGAGACAGAACATAAAACTACTTTATTTTGTCAATTTTCAAAGATCTAGCACAAACCGAGTTTCATTTAGAGTTCCCAACATATCTATCTATATAGGAGAAAACAGAGTGAAACCTAAAAATTCAAACTCTTACTGGAATCGAACGCTTCAACCTAGAAGAGTGAAAATTGGGCAGCCAAGTGGACTTAGTGAACTGATCACTACCACAGAGAATCATCAAGATTGGGTGAAAAAAATTTTGCCGAGATTTCAGAAAACCAGTACTTTTGGATGCTTGGTACACCTTTCCAATGAAAGTGTATTTAGGCAGTCTCTAGTTAGGGCTGCTTGAAGAGGAAACAAACCATAGAGACAGAACTTAGAACTACTTTATTTTGTCAATTTTCAAAGAGCTAGAACAAACCGTGTTTCATTTAGAGTTCCCAACACATCTATCTATATAGGAGAAAACAGAGTGAAACCTAAAAATTCAAACTCTTACTGGAAACGAACGCTTCAACCTAGAACAGTGAAAATTGGGCAGCCAAGTGGGCTTATTGAACTGATCCTTACCACAGCGAATCATCAAGATTGGGTGAAAAAATGTTTGCCGAGATTTCAGAAAACCAGTACTTTTGGACGCTTGGCACACCTGTCCAATGAAAGTGTATTTAGGCAGTCTCTAGTTAGGGCTGCTTCAAGAGGAAACAAACCATAGAGACAGAACCTAAATCTACTTTATTTTGTCAATTTTCAAAGAGCTAAAACAAACCGTGTGTCATTTAGTGTTCCAAAAACATCTATCTATAAAGGAGAAAACAGAGTGAAACCTAAAAATTCAAACTCTTATTGGAAACTTACGCTTCAACCTAGAAGAGTGAATATTGGGCACCCAAGTGGACTTAGTGAACTGATCATTACCACAATGTCTCATCAAGATTGGGTGAAAAATGTTTGCCGAAATTCAGAAAACCAGTACTTTTGGACGCTTGGCACACCTTTCCAATGAAAATGTCTTTAAGCAGTCTCTGCCTAGGGCTGCTTCAAGGGGAAACAAACCATAGAGACAGAACGTAGAACTACTTTTTTTTTCAATTTTCAAAGAGCTAGCACCTACCGTGTTTCATTTAGAGTTCACAACACATCTATCTATATAGGAGAAAACAGAGTGAAAACTAAAAATTCAAACTCTTACTGGAAACGAACGCTTCAACCTAGAAGAGTGAAAATTGGGCAGCCAAGTTGACTTAGTGATCTGATCACTACCACAGAGAATCATCAAGATTGGGTGATAAAATATTTGCCGAGATTTCAGAAAACCAGTACTTTTGGACGCTTGGCACACCTTTCAAATGAAAGTGTATTTAGGCAGTCTCCAGTTAGGGCTGCTTGAAGAGGAAACAAACCATAGAGACAGAACCTAAAACTACTTTATTTTGTCAGTTTTCAAAGAGCTAGAACAAACCTTGTTTCATTTAGAGTTCCCAACACATCTATCTATATAGGAGAAAACAGAGTGAAACCTAAAATTCAAACTCTTACTGGAAACGAACGCTTCAACCTAGAAGAGTGAATATTGGGCAGCCAAGTGTGCTTAGTGAACTGATCATTACCACAATGAGTAATCAAGATTGGGTGAAAAATGTTTGCCGAGATTTCAGAAAACCAGTATTTTGGACGCTTGGCACACCTTTCCAATGAAAATGTCTTTAAGCAGTCTCTGCCTAGGGCTGCTTCAAGAGGAAACAAACCATAGAGACAGAACTTAGAAGTACTTGTTTTTCAATTTTCAAAAGCTAGCACCTACCGTATTTCATTTAGAGTTCCCAACACATCTATCTATATAGGAGAAAACAGAGTGAAAACTAAAATTCAAACTCTTACTGGAAACGAACGCTTCAACCTAGAAGAGTGAAAATTGGGAAGCCAAGTTGACTTAGTGATCTGATCACTACCACAGAGAATCATCAAGATTGGGTGAAAAAATGTGTGCCGATATTTCAGAAAACCAGTACTTTTTGGACGCTTGGTACACCTTTCCAATGAAAGTGTATTTAGGCAGTCTCTAGTTAGGGCATGCTTCAAGAGGAAACAAACCATAAATACAGAACTAAAACTACTTTATTTTGTCAATTTTCCAAGAGCTAGCACAAACCGTGTTTCATTTAGAGTTCCCAACACATCTATCTATATAGGGAAAACAGAGTGAAACCTAAAAATTCAAACTCTTACTGGAAACGAACGCTTCAACCTAGAAGAGTGAAAATTGGGCAGCCAAGTGGACTTAGTGAACTGATCATTACCACAGAGAATCATCAAGATTGGGTGAAAAAATGTTTGCCAAGATTTCAGAAAACCAGTACTTTTGGACGCTTGGCACACCTTTCCAATGAAAGTGTTTTTGGGCAGTCTCTAGTTAGGGCTGCTTCAAGAGGAAACAAACCATAGAGACAGAACCTAAAACTACTTTATTTTGTCAATTTTCAAAGAGCTAAAACAAACCGTGTGTCATTTAGTGTTCCAAAAACATCTATCTATAATGGAGAAAACAGAGTGAAACCTAAAAATTCAAACTCTTACTGGAAACTTACGCTTCAAACTAGAATAGTGAATATGTGCACCCAAGTGTGCTTAGTGAACTCTTCATTACCACAATGTCTGATCAAGATTGGGAGAAAAAATGTTTGCCGAGATTTTAGAAAACCAGTACTTTTGGACGCTTGGCACACCTTTCCAATGAAAATGTCTTTAAGCAGTCTCTGCCTAGGGCTGCTTCAAGAGGAAACAAACCATAGAGACAGAACTTAGAACTACTTTTTTTTCAATTTTCAAAGAGCTAGCACCTACCGTGTTTCATTTAGAGTTCCCAACACATCTATCTATATAGGAGAAAACAGAGTGAAACCTAAAAATTCAAACTCTTACTGGAATCAAACGCTTCAACCTAGAAGAGTGAAAAATGGGCAGCCAAGTGGGCTTATTGAACTGATCATTACCACAGCGAATCATCAAGATTGGGTGAAAAAATGTTTGCCGAGATTTCAGAAAACCAGTACTTTTGGACGCTTGGCACACCTTTCCAATGAAAATGTCTTTAAGCAGTCTCTGCCTAGGGCTGTTTCAAGGGGAAACAAACCATAGAGACAGAACTTAGAATTACTTTTTTTTCAATTTTCAAAGAGCTAGCACCTACCGTGTTTCATTTAGAGTTCCCAACACATCTATCTATATAGGAGAAAACAGAGTGAAACCTAAAAATTCAAACTCTTACTGGAATCGAACGTTTCAACCTAGAAGAGTGAAAATTGGGCAGCCAAGTGGACTTAGTGAACTGATCACTACCACAGAGAATCATCAAGATTGGGTGAAAAAATGTTTGCCGAGATTTCAGAAAACCAGTACTTTTGGACGCTTGGGCACACCTTTCCAATGAAACTGTATTTAGGCAGTCTCTAGTTAGGCTGCTTCAAGAGGAAACAAACCATAGAGACAGAACCTAAAAGTACTTTATTTTGTCAATTTTCAAAGAGCTAGCACAAACCGTGTTTCATTTAGAGTTCCAAACACATCTATCTATGTAGGGGAAAACGGAGTGAAACCTAAAAATTCAAACTCTTACTGGAAACGAACGCTTCAACCTAGAAGAGTGAAAATTGGGCAGCCAAGTGGACTTAGTGAACTGATCATTACCACAGAGAATCATCAATATTGGGTGAAAAAATGTTTGCCGAGATTTCAGAAAACCAGTACTTTTGGACGCTTGGCACACGTTTCAAATGAAAGTGTATTTAGGCAGTCTCTAGTTAGGGCTGCTTCAAGAGGAAACAAACCATAGAGACAGAACCTAAGTCTACATTATTTTGGCAATTTTCAAAGAGCTAGCACAAACCGTGTTTCATTTAGATTTCCAAACACATCTGTCTATATAGGAGAAAAGACAGTGAAACCTAAAAATTCAAACTCTTACTGGAAACGAACCCTTAAACCTAGAAGAGTGAAAATTGGGCAGCCAAGTGGGCTTAGTGAACTGATCACTACCACAGAGAATCATCCAGATTGGGTGAAAAAATGTTTGCCGAGATTTTAGAAAACCAGTACTTTTGGACGCTTGGCACATCTTTCCAATGAAAATGTCTTTCGGCAGTCTCTGCCTAGGGCTGCTTCAAGAGGAAACAAACCATAGAGACAGAACTTAGAACTACTTTTTTTTTCAATTTTCAAAGAGCTAGCACCTACCGTGTTTCATTTAGAGTTCCCAACACATCTATCTATATAGGAGAAAACAGAGTGAAACCTAAAAATTCAAACTCTTACTGGAAACGAACGCTTCAACCTAGAAGAGTGAAAATTGGGCACCCAAGTTGACTTAGTGATCTGATCACTACCACAGGGAATCATCAAGATTGGGTGAAAAAATATTTGCCGAGATTTCAGAAAACCAGTACTTTTGGACGCTTGGCACACCTTTCAAATGAAAGTGTACTTAGGCAGTCTCCAGTTAGGGCTGCTTGAAGAGGAAACAAACCATAGAGACAGAACCTAAAACTACTTTATTTTGTCAATTTTCAAAGAGCTAGAACAAACCGTGTTTCATTTAGAGTTCCCAACACATCTATCTATATAGGAGAAAACAGAGTGAAACCTAAAAATTCAAACTCTTACTGGAAACGAACGCCTCAACCTAGAAGAGTGAATATTGGGCAGCCAAGTGTGCTTAGTGAACTGATCATTACCACAATGATTAATCAAGATTGGGTGAAAAAATGTTTGCCGAGATTTCAGAAAACCAGTACTTTTGGACGATTGGCACACCTTTCCAATGAAAATGTCTTTAAGCAGTCTCTGCCTAGGGCTGCTTCAAGAGGAAACAAACCATAGAGACAGAACTTAGAAGTACTTTTTTTTCAATTTTCAAAAAGCTAGCACCTACCTTGTTTCATTTAGAGTTCCCCACACATCTATCTATATAGGAGAAAACAGAGTGAAACCTGAAAATTCAAACTCCTACTGGAAACGAACGCTACAACCTAGAAGTGTGAAAATTGGGAAGCAAAGTTGACTTAGTGATCTGATCACTACCACAGAGAATCATCCAGATTGGGTGAAAAAATGTTTGCCGAGATTTTAGAAAACCAGTAGTTTTGGACGCTTGGCACATCTTTCCAATGAAAATGTCTTTCGGCTGTCTCTGCCTTGGGCTGCTTCAAGAGGAAACAAACCATAGAGACAGAACTTAGAACTACTTTTTTTTCAATATTCAAAGAGCTGGCACCTACCGTGTTTCATTTACAGTTCGCAACACATCTATCTATATAGGAGAAAACAGAGTGAAACCTAAAAATTCAAACTCTTACTGGAAACGAACGCTTCAACCTAGAAGAGTGAAAATTGGGCAGCCAAGTTGACTTAGTGATCTGATCACTACCACAGAGAATCATCAAGATTGGGTGAAAAAATGTTTGCCAAGATTTCAGAAAACCAGTACTTTTGGACGCTTGGCACACCTTTCCAATGAAAGTGTATTTAGGCAGTCTCTAGTTAGGGCTGCTTCAAGAGGAAACAAACCATAGAGAGAGAACCTAAAAGTACTTTATTTTGTCAATTTTCAAAGAGCTAGCACAAACCGTGTTTCATTTAGAGTTCCAAACACATCTATCTATGTAGGGGAAAACAGAGTGAAACCTAAAAATTCAAACTCTTACTGGAAACGAACGCTTCAACCTAGAAGAGTGAAAATTGGGCAGCCAAGTGGACTTAGTGAACTGATCATAACCACAGAGAATCATCAAGATTGGGTGAAAAATGTTTGCCGAGATTTCAGAAAACCAGTACTTTTGGACGCTTGGCACACGTTTCCAATGAAAGTGTATTTAGGCAGTCTCTAGTTAGGGCTGCTTCAAGAGGAAACAAACCATAGATACAGAACCTAAAACTACTTTATTTTGTCAATTTTCCAAGAGCTAGCACAAACCGTGTTTCATTTAGAGTTCCCAACACATCTATCTATATAGGGGAAAACAGAGTGAAACCTAAAAATTCAAACTCTTACTGGAAACGAACGCTTCAACCTAGAAGAGTGAAAATTGGGCAGACAAGTGAACTTAGTGAAGTGATCATTACCACAGAGAATCCTCAAGATTGGGTGAAAAAATGTTTGCCGAGATTTTAGAAAATGGTACTTTTGGACGCTTGGCACACCTTTCCAATGGAAGTGTTTTTGGGCAGTCTCTAGTTAGGGCTGCTTCAAGAGGAAACAATCCATAGAGACAGAACATAAAACTACTTTATTTTTTCAATTCTCAAAGATCTAGCACAAACCGTGTTTCATTTAGAGTTCCAACCACATCTATCTATATAGGAGAAAACAGAGTGAAACCTAAAAATTCAAACTCTTACTGGAAACGAACGCTTCAACCTAGAAGAGTGAAAATTGGGCAGCCAATTGGACTTAGTGAACTGATCATTACCACATAGAATTATCAATATTGGGTGAAAAAATGTTTGCCGAGATTTCAGAAAACCAGTACTTTTGGACCCTTGGCACACCTTTCCAATGAAAGTGTGTTTAGGCAGTCTCTAGTTAGGGCTGCTTCAAGAGGAAACAAACCATAGAGACAGAACCTAAAACTATTTTATTTTGTCAATTTTCAAAGAGCTAAAACAAACCGTGTGTCATTTAGTGTTCCCAAAACATCTGTCTATAAAGAAGAAAACAGAGTGAAACCTAAAAATTCAAACTCTTATTGGAAACTTACGATTCAACCTAGAAGTGTGAATATTGGGCAGCCAAGTGTGCTTAGTGAACTGATCATTACCACAATGTCTCATCAAGATTGGGTGAAAAAATGTTTGCCGAGATTTCAGAAAAACAGTACTTTTGGACGCTTGGCACACCTTTCAAATGAAAGTGTACTTAGGCAGTCTCCAGTTAGGGCTGCTTGAAGAGGAAACAAACCATAGAGACAGAACCTAAAACTACTTTATTTTGTCAATTTTCAAAGAGCTAGAACAAACCGTGTTTCATTTAGAGTTCCCAACACATCTATCTATATAGGAGAAAACAGAGTGAAACCTAAATATTCAAACTCTTACTGGAAACGAACGCTTCAACCTAGAAGAGTGAATATTGGGCACCCAAGTGTGCTTAGTGAACTGATCATTACCACAATGTCTCATCAAGATTGGGTGAAAAAATGTTTGCCGAAATTTCAGAAAACCAGTACTTTTGGACGCTTGGCACACCTTTCCAATGAAAATGTCTTTAAGCAGTCTCTGCCTAGGGCTGCTTCAAGGGGAAACAAACCATAGAGACAGAACTTAGAACTACTTTTTTTTTTCAATTTTCAAAGAGCTAGCACCTACCGTGTTTCATTTAGAGTTCCCAAAACATCTATCTATATAGGAGAAAACAGAGTGAAACCTAAAAATTCAAACTCTTACTGGAAACGAAGGCTTCAACCTAGAAGAGTGAAAATTGGGAAGCCAAGTTGACTTAGTGAACTGATCACTACCACAGAGAATCATCCAGATTGGGTGAAAAAATGTTTGCCGAGATTTTAGAAAACCAGTAGTTTTGGACGCTTGGCACATCTTTCCAATGAAAATGTCTTTCGGCTGTTTCTGCCTAGGGCTGCTTCAAGAGGAAACAAACCATAGAGACAGAACTTAGAACTACTTTTTTTTCAATTTTCAAAGAGCTAGCACCTACCGTGTTTCATTTAGAGTTCCCAACACATCTATCTATATAGGAGAAAACAGAGTGAAACCTAAAATTTCAAACTCTTACTGGAAACGAACGCTTCAACCTAGAAGAGTGAATATTGGGAAGCCAAGTGTGCTTAGTGAACTGATCATTACCACAATGATTAATCAAGATTGGGTGAAAAAATGTTTGCCGAGATTTCAGAAAACCAGTACTTTTGGACGCTTGGCACACCTTTCCAATGAAAATGTCTTTAAGCAGTCTCTGCCTAGGGCTGCTTCAAGAGGAAACAAACCATAGAGACAGAACTTAGAAGTACTTTTTTTTCAATTTTCAAAAAGCTAGCACCTACCGTGTTTCATTTAGAGTTCCCAACACATCTATCTATATAGGAGAAAACAGAGTGAAACCTAAAAATTCAAACTCTTACTGGAAACGAACGCTTCAACCTAGAAGAGTGAATATTGGGCAGCCAAGTGTGCTTAGTGAACTGATCATTACCACAATGATTAATCAAGATTGGGTGAAAAAATGTTTTCCGAGATTTCAGAAAACCAGTACTTTTGGACGCTTGGCACACCTTTCCAATGAAAGTGTCTTTAAGCAGTCTCTGCCTAGGGCTGCTTCAAGAGGAAACAAACCATAGATACAGAACCTAAAACTACTTTATTTTGTCAATTTTCCAAGAGCTAGCACAAACCGTGTTTCATTTAGAGTTCCCAACACATCTATCTATGTAGGGGAAAACAGAGTGAAACCTAAAAATTCAAACTCTTACTGGAAACGAACGCTTCAACCTAGAAGAGTGAAAATTGGGCAGCCAAGTGGACTTAGTGAACTGATCATTCCCACAGAGAATCATCAAGATTGGGTGAAAAAATGTTTGCCGAAATTTCAGAAAACCAGTACTTTTGGACGCTTGGCACACCTTTCCAATGAAAGTGTTTTTGGGCAGTCTCTAGTTAGGGCTGCTTCAAGAGGAAACAATCCATAGAGACAGAACATAAAACTACTTTATTTTGTCAATTCTCAAAGATCTAGCACAAACCGTGTTTCATTTAGAGTTCCAAACACATCTATCTATATAGGAGAAAACAGAGTGAAACCTAAAAATTCAAACTCTTACTGGAAACGAACGCTTCAACCTACAAGAGTAAAAATTGGGCAGCCAAGTGGACTTAGTGAACTGATCATTACCACAGAGAATCATCAAGATTGGGTGAAAAAATGTTTGCCGAGATTTCAGAAAACCAGTACTTTTGGACGCTTGGCACACCTGTCCAATTAAAGTGTATTTAGGCAGTCTCTAGTTAGGGCTGCTTGAAGAGGAAACAAACCATAGAGACAGAACCTAAAACTACTTTATTTTGTCAATTTTCAAAGAGCTAAAACAAACCGTGTGTCATTTAGTGTTCCAAAAACATCTGTCTATAATTGAGAAAACAGAGTGAAACTAAAAATTCAAACTCTTACTGGAAACTTACGCTTCAACCTAGAATAGTGAATATTGTGCACCCAAGTGTGCTTAGTGAACTCTTCATTACCACCATGTCTCATCAAGATTAGGTGAAAAAATGTTTGCCGAGATTTTAGAAAACCAGTACTTTTGGACGCTTGGCACACCTTTCCAATGAAAATGTCTTTAAGCAGTCTCTGCCTAGGGCTGCTTCAAGATTAAACAAACCATAGAGACAGAACTTAGAACTACTTTCTTTTCAATTTTCAAAGAGCTAGCACCTACCGTGTTTCATTTAGAGTTCCCAACACATCTATCTATATAGGAGAAAACAGAGTGAAACCTAAAAATTCAAACTCTTACTGGAAACGAACGCTTCAACCTAGAAGAGTGAAAATTGGGCAGCCAAGTTGACTTAGTGATCTGATCACTACCACAGAGAATCATCAAGATTGGGTGAAAAAATGTTTGCCGAGATTTCAGAAAACCAGTACTTTTGGACGCTTGGCACACCTTTCCAATGAAACTGTATTTAGGCAGTCTCTAGTTAGGGCTGCTTCAAGAGGAAACAAACCATAGAGACAGAACCTAAAAGTACTTTATTTTGTCAATTTTCAAAGATCTAGCACAAACCGTGTTTCATTTAGAGTTCCAAACACATCTATCTATGTAGGGGAAAACAGAGTGAAACCTAAAAATTCAAACTCTTACTGGAAATGAACGCTTCAACCTAGAAGAGTGAAATTTGGGCAGCCAAGTGGACTTAGTGAACTGATCATTACCACAGAGAATCATCAAGATTGGGTGAAAAAATGTTTGCCGAAATTTCAGAAAACCAGTACTTTTGGACGCTTGGCACACGTTTCCAATGAAAGTGTATTTAGGCAGTCTCTAGTTAGGGCTGCTTCAAGAGGAAACAAACCATAGAGACAGAACCTAAATCTACATTATTTGGTCAATTTTCAAAGAGCTAGCACAAACCGTGTTTCATTTAGAGTTCCCAACACATCTATCTATATAGGAGAAAAGACAGTGAAACCTAAAAATTCAAACTCTTACTGGAAACGAACGCTTCAACCTAGAAGAGTGAAAATTGGGCAGCCAAGTGGGCTTAGTGAACTGGTCACTACCACAGAGAATCATCAAAATTGGGTGAAAAAATGTTTGCCGAGATTTCAGAAAACCAGTACTTTTGGACGCTTGGCACACCTTTCCAATGAAAATGTCTTTTGGCAGTCTCTGCCTAGGGCTGTTTCAAGAGGAAACAAAGCTTAGAGACAGAACTTTAACTACTTTATTTTGTCAATTTTCAAAGAGCTAGCACAAACCGTTTTTCATTTAGAGTTCCAAAAACATCTATCTATATAGAAGAAAACAGAGTGAAACCTAAAAATTCAAACTCTTACTGGAAACGAACGCTTCAACCTAGAAGAGTGAAAATTGGGCAGCCAAGTGGGCTTAGTGAACTGATCACTACCACAGAGAATCATCCAGATTGGGTGAAAAAATGTTTGCCGAGATTTTAGAACACCAGTACTTTTGGACGCTTGGCACATCTTTCCAATGAAAATGTCTTTCGGCAGTCTCTGCCTAGGGCTGCTTCAAGAGGAAACAAACCATAGAGACAGAACTTAGAACTACTTTTTTTTTCAATTTTCAAAGAGCTAGCACCTACCGTGTTTCATTTAGAGTTCCCAACACATCTATCTATATAGGAGAAAACAGAGTGAAACCTAAAAATTCAAACTCTTACTGGAAACGAACGCTTCAACCTAGAAGAGTGAAAATTGGGCACCCAAGTTGACTTAGTGATCTGATCACTACCACAGGGAATCATCAAGATTGGGTGAAAAAATATTTGCCGAGATTTCAGAAAACCAGTACTTTTGGACGCTTGGCACACCTTTCAAATGAAAGTGTACTTAGGCAGTCTCCAGTTACTGCTGCATGAAGAGGAAACAAACCATAGAGACAGAACCTAAAACTACTTTATTTTGTCAATTTTCAAAGAGCTAGAACAAACCGTGTTTCATTTAGAGTTCCCAACACATCTATCTATATAGGAGAAAACAGAGTGAAACCTAAAAATTCAAACTCTTACTGGAAACGAACGCCTCAACCTAGAAGAGTGAATATTGGGCAGCCAAGTGTGCTTAGTGAACTGATCATTACCACAATGATTAATCAAGATTGGGTGAAAAAATGTTTGCCGAGATTTCAGAAAACCAGTACTTTTGGACGATTGGCACACCTTTCCAATGAAAATGTCTTTAAGCAGTCTCTGCCTAGGGCTGCTTCAAGAGGAAACAAACCATAGAGACAGAACTTAGAACTACATTTTTTTTCAATTTTCAAAAAGCTAGCACCTACCGTGTTTCATTTAGAGTTCCCAACACATCTATCTATATAGGAGAAAACAGAGTGAAACCTAAAAATTCAAACTCTTACTGGAAACGAACGCTTCAACCTAGAAGTGTGAAAATTGGGAAGCAAAGTTGACTTAGTGATCTGATCACTACCACAGAGAATCATCCAGATTGGGTGAAAAAATGTTTGCCGAGATTTTAGAAAACCAGTAGTTTTGGACGCTTGGCACATCTTTCCAATGAAAATGTCTTTCGGCTGTCTCTGCCTTGGGCTGCTTCAAGAGGAAACAAACCATAGAGACAGAACTTAGAACTACTTTTTTTTCAATATTCAAAGAGCTGGCACCTACCGTGTTTCATTTACAGTTCGCAACACATCTATCTATATAGGAGAAAACAGAGTGAAACCTAAAAATTCAAACTCTTACTGGAAACGAACGCTTCAACCTAGAAGAGTGAAAATTGGGCAGAAAAGTTGACTTAGTGATCTGATCACTACCACAGAGAATCATCAAGATTGGGTGAAAAAATGTTTGCCGATTTTTCAGAAAACCAGTACTTTTGGACGCTTGGCACACCTTTCCAATGAAAGTGTATTTAGGCAGTCTCTAGTTAGGGCTGCTTCAAGAGGAAACAAACCATAGATACAGAACCTAAAACTACTTTATTTTGTCAATTTTCCAAGAGCTAGCACAAACCGTGTTTCATTTAGAGTTCCCAACACATCTATCTATATAGGGGAAAACAGAGTGAAACCTAAAAATTCAAACTCTTACTGGAAACGAACGCTTCAACCTAGAAGAGTGAAAATTTTGCAGACAAGTGGACTTAGTGAAGTGATCATTACCACAGAGAATCCTCAAGATTGGGTGAAAAAATGTTTGCCGAGATTTTAGAAAATAGTACTTTTGGACGCTTGGCACACCTTTCCAATGGAAGTGTTTTTGGGCAGTCTCTAGTTAGGGCTGCTTCAAGAGGAAACAATCCATAGAGACAGAACATAAAACTACTTTATTTTTTCAATTCTCAAAGATCTAGCACAAACCGTGTTTCATTTAGAGTTCCAAACACATCTATCTATATAGGAGAAAACAGAGTGAAACCTAAAAATTCAAACTCTTACTGGAAACGAACGCTTCAACCTAGAAGAGTGAAAATTGGGCAGCCAATTGGACTTAGTGAACTGATCATTACCACATAGAATTATCAATATTGGGTGAAAAAATGTTTGCCGAGATTTCAGAAAACCAGTACTTTTGGACCCTTGGCACACCTTTCCAATGAAAGTGTGTTTAGGCAGTCTCTAGTTAGGGCTGCTTCAAGAGGAAACAAACCATAGAGACAGAACCTAAAACTATTTTATTTTGTCAATTTTCAAAGAGCTAAAACAAACCGTGTGTCATTTAGTGTTCCCAAAACATCTGTCTATAAAGAAGAAAACAGAGTGAAACCTAAAATTTCAAACTCTTACTGGAAACGAACGCTTCAACCTAGAAGAGTGAAAATTGGGCAGCCAAGTGGACTTAGTGAACTGATCATTCCCACAGAGAATCATCAAGATTGGGTGAAAAAATGTTTGCCGAAATTTCAGAAAACCAGTACTTTTGGACGCTTGGCACACCTTTCCAATGAAAGTGTTTTTGGGCAGTCTCTAGTTAGGGCTGCTTCAAGAGGAAACAATCCATAGAGACAGAACATAAAACTACTTTATTTTGTCAATTCTCAAAGATCTAGCACAAACCGTGTTTCATTTAGAGTTCCAAACACATCTATCTATATAGGAGAAAACAGAGTGAAACCTAAAAATTCAAACTCTTACTGGAAACGAACGCTTCAACCTACAAGAGTAAAAATTGGGCAGCCAAGTGGACTTAGTGAACTGATCATTACCACAGAGAATCATCAAGATTGGGTGAAAAAATGTTTGCCGAGATTTCAGAAAACCAGTACTTTTGGACGCTTGGCACACCTGTCCAATTAAAGTGTATTTAGGCAGTCTCTAGTTAGGGCTGCTTGAAGAGGAAACAAACCATAGAGACAGAACCTAAAACTACTTTATTTTGTCAATTTTCAAAGAGCTAAAACAAACCGTGTGTCATTTAGTGTTCCAAAAACATCTGTCTATAATGGAGAAAACAGAGTGAAACCTAAAAATTCAAACTCTTACTGGAAACTTACGCTTCAACCTAGAATAGTGAATATTGTGCACCCAAGTGTGCTTAGTGAACTCTTCATTACCACCATGTCTCATCAAGATTAGGTGAAAAAATGTTTGCCGAGATTTTAGAAAACCAGTACTTTTGGACGCTTGGCACACCTTTCCAATGAAAATGTCTTTAAGCAGTCTCTGCCTAGGGCTGCTTCAAGATTAAACAAACCATAGAGACAGAACTTAGAACTACTTTCTTTTCAATTTTCAAAGAGCTAGCACCTACCGTGTTTCATTTAGAGTTCCCAACACATCTATCTATATAGGAGAAAACAGAGTGAAACCTAAAAATTCAAACTCTTACTGGAAACGAACGCTTCAACCTAGAAGAGTGAAAATTGGGCAGCCAAGTTGACTTAGTGATCTGATCACTACCACAGAGAATTATCAAGATTGGGTGAAAAAATGTTTGCCGAGATTTCAGAAAACCAGTACTTTTGGACGCTTGGCACACCTTTCCAATGAAACTGTATTTAGGCAGTCTCTAGTTAGGGCTGCTTCAAGAGGAAACAAACCATAGAGACAGTACCTAAAAGTACTTTATTTTGTCAATTTTCAAAGAGCTAGCACAAACCGTGTTTCATTTAGAGTTCCAAACACATCTATCTATGTAGGGGAAAACAGAGTGAAACCTAAAAATTCAAACTCTTACTGGAAATGAACGCTTCAACCTAGAAGAGTGAAAATTGGGCAGCCAAGTGGACTTAGTGAACTGATCATTACCACAGAGAATCATCAAGATTGGGTGAAAAAATGTTTGCCGAAATTTCAGAAAACCAGTACTTTTGGACGCTTGGCACACGTTTCCAATGAAAGTGTATTTAGGCAGTCTCTAGTTAGGGCTGCTTCAAGAGGAAACAAACCATAGAGACAGAACCTAAATCTACATTATTTGGTCAATTTTCAAAGAGCTAGCACAAACCGTGTTTCATTTAGAGTTCCCAACACATCTATCTATATGGGAGAAAAGACAGTGAAACCTAAAAATTCAAACTCTTACTGGAAACGAACGCTTCAACCTAGAAGAGTGAAAATTGGGCAGCCAAGTGGGCTTAGTGAACTGGTCACTACCACAGAGAATCATCAAAATTGGGTGAAAAAATGTTTGCCGAGATTTCAGAAAACCAGTACTTTTGGACGCTTGGCACACCTTTCCAATGAAAATGTCTTTTGGCAGTCTCTGCCTAGGGCTGTTTCAAGAGGAAACAAAGCTTAGAGACAGAACTTTAACTACTTTATTTTGTCAATTTTCAAAGAGCTAGCACAAACCGTTTTTCATTTAGAGTTCCAAAAACATCTATCTATATAGAAGAAAACAGAGTGAAACCTAAAAATTCAAACTCTTACTGGAAACGAACGCTTCAACCTAGAAGAGTGAAAATTGGGCAGCCAAGTGGGCTTAGTGAACTGATCACTACCACAGAGAATCATCCAGATTGGGTGAAAAAATGTTTGCCGAGATTTTAGAAAACCAGTACTTTTGGACGCTTGGCACATCTTTCCAATGAAAATGTCTTTCGGCAGTCTCTGCCTAGGGCTGCTTCAAGAGGAAACAAACCATAGAGACAGAACTTAGAACTACTTTTTTTTTCAATTTTCAAAGAGCTAGCACCTACCGTGTTTCATTTAGAGTTCCCAACACATCTATCTATATAGGAGAAAACAGAGTGAAACCTAAAAATTCAAACTCTTACTGGAAACGAATGCTTCAACCTAGAAGAGTGAAAATTGGGCAGCCAAGTTGACTTAGTGATCTGATCACTAGCACAGGGAATCATCAAGATTGGGTGAAAAAATATTTGCCGAGATTTCAGAAAACCAGTACTTTTGGACGCTTGGCACACCTTTCAAATGAAAGTGTACTTAGGCAGTCTCCAGTTAGGGCTGCTTGAAGAGGAAACAAACCATAGAGAGAGAACCTAAAACTACTTTATTTTGTCAATTTTCAAAGAGCTAGAACAAACCGTGTTTCATTTAGAGTTCCCAACACATCTATCTATATAGGAGAAAACAGAGTGAAACCTAAATATTCAAACTCTTACTGGAAACGAACGCTTCAATCTAGAAGAGTGAATATTGGGCAGCCAAGTTTGCTTAGTGAACTGATCATTACCACAATGATTAATCAAGATTGGGTGAAAAAATGTTTGCCGAGATTTCAGAAAACCAGTACTTTTGGACGCCTGGCACACCTTTCCAATGAAAATGTCTTTAAGCAGTCTCTGCCTAGTGCTGCTTCAACAGGAAACAAACCATAGAGACAGAAATTAGAACTACTTTTTTTTCAATTTTCAAAAAGCTAGCACCTACCGTGTTTCATTTAGAGTTCCCAACACATCTATCTATATAGGAGAAAACAGAGTGAAACCTAAAAATTCAAACTCTTACTGGAAACGAACGCTTCAACCGAGAAGAGTGGAAATTGGGCAGCCAAGTGGACTTAGTGAACTGATCATTACCACAGAGAATCATCAAGATTGGGTGAAAAAATGTTTGCCGAGATTTCAGAAAACCAGTACTTTTGGACTCTGGGCACACAATTTTAATGAAAGTGTTTTTAGGCAGTCTGTAGTTAGGGCTTCTTCAAGAGGAAACAATCCATAGATACAGAACATAAAACTACTTTATTTTGTCAATTTTCAAAGATCTAACACAAACCGAGTTTCATTTAGAGTTCCCAACACATCTATCTATATAGGAGAAAACGGAGTGAAACCTAAAAATTCAAACTCTTACTGGAATCGAACGCTTCAACCTAGAAGAGTGAAAATTGGGCAGCCAAGTGGACTTAGTGAACTGATCACTACCACAGAGAATCATCAAGATTGGGTGAAAAAAATTTTGCCGAGATTTCAGAAAACCAGTACTTTTGGACGCTTGGCACACCTTTCCAATGAAAGTGTATTTAGGCAGTCTCTAGTTAGGGCTGCTTCAAGAGGAAACAAACCATAGAGACAGAACTTAGAACTACTTTATTTTGTCAATTTTCAAAGAGCTAGCACAAACCGTGTTTCATTTAGAGTTCCCAACACATCTATCTATATAGAAGAAAACAGAGTGAAACCTAAAAATTCAAACTCTTATTGGAAAAGAACGCTTCAACCTAGAAGAGTGAATATTGGGCAGCCAAGTGGACTTAGTGAACTGATCATTACCACAGAGAATCATCAAGATTGGGTGAAAAAATGTTTGCCGAGATTTCAGAAAACCAGTACTTTTGGACGCTTGGCACACTATTCCAATGAAAATGTCTTTTGGCAGTCTCTGCCTAGGGCTGCTTCAAGAGGAAACAAAGCTTAGAGACAGACCTTTAACTACTTTATTTTGTCAATTTTCAAAGAGCTAGCACAAACCGTGTTTCATTTAGAGTTCCAAAAACATCTATCTATATAGAAGAAAACAGAGTGAAACCTAAAAATTCAAACTCTTACTGGAAACGAACGCTTCAACCTAGAAGAGTGAAAATTGGGCAGCCAAGTGGGCTTAGTGAACTGATCACTACCACAGAGAATCATCCAGATTGGGTGAAAAAATGTTTGCCGAGATTTTAGAAAACCAGTACTTTTGGACGCTTGGCACATCTTTCCAATGAAAATGTCTTTTGGCAGTCTCTGCCTAGGGCTGCTTCAAGAGGAAACAAACCAAAGAGACAGAACTTAGAACTACTTTTTTTTCAATTTTCAAAGAGCTAGCACCTACCGTGTTTCATTTAGAGTTCCCAACACATCTATCTATATAGGAGAAAACAGAGTGAAACCTAAAAATTCAAACTCTTACTGGAAACGAACGCTTCAACCTAGAAGAGTGAAAATTGGGCAGCCAAGATGACTTAGTGATCTGATCACTACCACAGGGAATCTTCAAGATTGGGTGAAAAAATATTTGCCGAGATTTCAGAAAACCAGTACTTTTGGACGCTTGGCACACCTTTCAAATGAAAGTGTACTTAGGCAGTCTCCAGTTAGGGCTGCTTGAAGAGGAAACAAACCATAGAGACAGAACCTAAAACTACTTTATTTTGTCAATTTTCAAAGAGCTAGAACAAACCGTGTTTCATTTAGAGTTCCCAACACATCTATCTATATAGGAGAAAACAGAGTGAAACCTAAATATTCAAACTCTTACTGGAAACGAACGCTTGAACCTAGAAGAATGAATATTGGGCAGCCAAGTGTGCTTAGTGAACTGATCATTACCACAATGATTAATCAAGATTGGGTGAAAAAATGTTTGCTGAGATTTCAGAAAACCAGTACTTTTGGACGCTTGGCACACCTTTCCAATGAAAATGTCTTTAAGCAGTCTCTGCCTAGGGCTGCTTCAAGAGGAAACAAACCATAGAGACAGAACCTAAAACTACTTTATTTTTTAAATTTTCAAAGAGCTAGAACAAACCGTGTTTCATTTAGAGTTCCCAACACATCTATCTATATAGGAGAAAACAGAGTGAAACCGAAAAATTCAAACTCTTACTGGAAACGAACGCTTCAGCCTAAAAGAGTGAATATTGGGCAGCCAAGTGTGCTTAGTGAACTGATCATTACCACAATGATTAATCAAGATTGGGTGAAAAAATATTTGCCGAGATTTCAGAAAACCAGTACTTTTGGACGCTTGGCACACCTTTCCAATGAAAATGTCTTTAAGCAGTCTCTACCTAGGGCTGCTTCAAGAGGAAACAAACCATAGGGACAGAACTTAGAAGTACTTTTTTTTCAATTTTCAAAAAGCTAGCACCTACCGTGTTTCATTTAGAGTTCCCAACACATCTATCTATATAGGAGAAAACAGAGTGAAACCTAAAAATTCAAACTCTTACTGGAAACGAACGCTTCAACCTAGAACTGTGAAAATTGGGAAGCCAAGTTGACTTAGGGATCTGATCACTACCACAGAGAATCATCCAGATTGGGTGAAAAAATGTTTGCCGAGATTTTAGAAAACCAGTAGTTTTGGACGCTTGGCACATCTTTCCAATGAAAATATCTTTTGGCTGTCTCTGCCTAGGGCTGCTTCAAGAGGAAACAAACCATAGAGACAGAACTTAGAACTACTTTTTTTTCAATTTTCAAAGAGCTAGCACCTACCGTGTTTCATTTAGAGTTCCCAACACATCTATCTATATAGGAGAAAACAGAGTGAAACCTAAAAATTCAAACTCTTACTGGAAACGAACGCTTCAACCTAGAAGAGTGAAAATTGGGCAGCCAAGTTGACTTAGTGAGCTGATCACTACCACAGAGAATCATCAAGATTGGGTGAAAAAATATTTGCCGAGATTTCAGAAAACCAGTACTTTTGGACGCTTTGCACACCTTTCAAATGAAAGTGTATTTAGGCAGTCTCTAGTTAGGGCTGCTTCAAGAGGAAACAAACCATAGAGACAGAACCTAAAAGTACTTTATTTTGTCAATTTTCAAAGAGCTAGCACAAACCGTGTTTCATTTAGAGTTCCAAACACATCTATCTATGTAGGGGAAAACAGAGTGAAACCTAAAAATTCAAACTCTTACTGGAAACGAACGC
The DNA here is from genome assembly GCF_048772815.1 of Callospermophilus lateralis. Taxonomy (NCBI): domain Eukaryota; kingdom Metazoa; phylum Chordata; class Mammalia; order Rodentia; family Sciuridae; genus Callospermophilus; species Callospermophilus lateralis. The sequence goes on from NW_027516650.1 coordinate 43,430, forward strand.
TTCAACCTAGAAGAGTGAAAATTGGGCAGCCAAGTGGACTTAGTGAACTGATCATTACCACAGAGAATCATCAAGATTGGGTGAAAAAATGTTTGCCGAGATTTCAGAAAACCAGTACTTTTGGACGCTTGGCACACGTTTCCAATGAAAGTGTATTTAGGCAGTCTCTAGTTAGGGCTGCTTCAAGAGGAAACAAACCATAGAGACAGAACCTAAATCTACTTTATTTTGTCAATTTTCAAAGAGCTAGCACAAACCGTGTTTCATTTAGAGTTCCCAACACATCTATCTATATAGGAGAAAAGACAGTGAAACCTAAAAATTCAAACTCTTACTGGAAACGAACGCTTCAACCTAGAAGAGTGAAAATTGGGCAGCCAAGTGGGCTTAGTGAACTGGTCACTACCACAGAGAATCATCAAAATTGGGTGAAAAAATGTTTGCCGAGATTTCAGAAAATCAATACTTTTGGACGCTTGGCACACCTTTCCAATGAAAATGTCTTTTGGCAGTCTCTGCCTAGGGCTGCTTCAAGAGGAAACAATGCTTAGAGACAGAACTTTAACTACTTTATTTTGTCAATTTTCAAAGAGCTAGCACAAACCGTGTTTCATTTAGAGTTCCAAAAACATCTATCTATATAGAAGAAAACAGAGTGAAAGCTAAAAATTCAAACTCTTACTGGAAATGAACGCTTCAACCTAGAAGAGTGAAAATTGGGCAGCCAAGTTGGCTTAGTGAACTGATCACTACCACAGAGAATCATCCAGATTGGGTGAAAAAATGTTTGCCGAGATTTTAGAAAACCAGTACTTTTGGACGCTTGGCACATCTTTCCAATGAAAATGTCTTTCGGCAATCTCTGCCTAGGGCTGCTTAAAGAGGAAACAAACCATAGAGACAGAACTTAGAACTACTTTTTTTTTCAATTTTCAAAGAGCTAGCACCTACCGTGTTTCATTTAGAGTTCCCAACACATCTATCTATATAGGAGAAAACAGAGTGAAACCTAAAAATTCAAACTCTTACTGGAAACAAACGCTTCAACCTAGAAGAGTGAAAATTGGGCAGCCATGTTGACTTTGTGATCTGATCACTACCACAGGGAATCATCAAGATTTTGTGAAAAAATATTTGCCGAGATTTCAGAAAACCAGTACTTTTGGACGCTTGGCACATCTTTCAAATGGAAGTGTATTTGGGCAGTCTCCAGTTAGGGCTGCTTCAAGAGGAAACAAACCATAGAGACAGAACCTAAAACTACTTTATTTTGTCAATTTTCAAAGATCTAGCACAAAACGTATTTCATTTAGAGTTCCCAACACATCTATCTATATAGGAGAAAACAGAGTGAAACCTAAAAATTCAAACTCTTACTGGAAACGAACGCATCAACCTAGAAGAGTGAAAATTGGGCCGCCAGGTTGGCTTAGAGAACTGATCACTACCACAGAGAATCATCAAGATTGGGTGAAAAAAAATGTTTGCCGAGATTTCAGAAAACCTGTACTTTTGGACGCTTGGCACATCTTTCAAATGGAAGTGTATTTGGGCAGTCGCCAGTAGGGCTGCTTCAAGAGGAAACAAACCATAGAGACAGAACCTAAAACTACTTTATTTTGTCAATTATCAAAGAGCTAGCACAAACCGTGTTTCATTATAGTTCCCAACACATCTATCTATATAGGAGAAAACAGAGTGAAACCTAAAAATTCAAACTCTTACTGGAAAGGAACGCTTCAACCTAGAGTGTGAAAATTGGGCAGCCAAGTGGGCTTAGTGAACTGATCATTACCACAATGTCTCATCAAGATTGGGTGAAAAAAGTTTGCCGAGATTTCAGAAAACCAGTACTTTTGGACGCTTGGCACACCTTTCCAATAAAATGTCTTTAGGCAGTCTCTGCTTATGGCTGCTTCAAGAGGAAACAAACCTTAGAGACACAACTTAGAACTCCATTATTTTGTCAATTTTCAAAGAGCTAGCACAAACCGTGTTTCATTTAGTGTTCCCAACACATCTATCTATATAGGAGAAAACACAGTGATACCTAAAAATTCAAACTCTTACTGGAAACGAACTCTTAAACCGAGAAGAGTAAAAATTGGGCAGCCAAGTGGACTTAGTGAACTGGTCGTTAACACAGAGAATCCTCAATATTGGGTGAAAAAATGTTTGCCGAGATTTCAGACAACCAGTACTTTTGGACGCTTCGCATACCTTTCCAATGAAAGTGTATTTAGGCAGTCTCTAGTTAGGGCTGCTTCAAGAGGAAACAAACCATAGACACAGAACCTAAAACTACTTTATTTTGTCAATTTTCAAAGATCTAGCACAAAACGTGTTTCATTTAGAGTTCCAAACAGATCTATCTATATAGGAGAAACCAGAGTGAAACCTAAAAACTCAAACACTTACTGGAAACGAAGGCTTCAACCTAGAAGAGTGAAAATTGGGCCGCCAAGTGGGCTTAGTGAACTGATCACTACCACAGAGAATCATCAAGATTGGATTAAAAAAATGTTTGCGGAGATTTCAGAAAACCAGTACTTTTGGACGCTTGGCACACCTTTCAAATGGAAGTGTATTTGGGCAGTCTCCAGTTAGGGCTGCTTCAAGAGGAAACAAACCATAGAGACAGAACCTAAAACTACTTTATTTTGTCAATTATCAAAGAGCTAGCACAAACCGTGTTTCATTTAGAGTTCCAAACACATCTATCTATATAGGAGAAAACATAGTGAAACCTAAAAATTCAAACTCTTACTGAAACGAACGCTTCAACCTAGAAGAGTGAAAATTGGGCAGCCAAGTGGACTTAGTGAACTGATCACTACCACAGAGAATCATCAAGATTGGGTGAAAAAATATTTGCTGAGATTTAAGAAAACCAGTACGTTTGGACGCTTGGCACACCTTTCCAATGAAAGTGTATTTAGGCAGTCTCTAGGTAGGGCTGCTTCAAGAAAAAACAAACCATAGAGACAGAACCTAAAACTATTCATTTTGTCAATTTTCAAAGAGCTAGCACAAACCGTGTTTCATTTAGAGTTCCCAACACATCTATCTATATAGGAGAAAACAGAGTGAAACCTAAAAATTCAAACTCTTACTGGAAACGAACGCTTCAACCTAGAGTGTGAAAATTGGGCAGCCAAGTGGGCTTAGTGAACTGGTCATTACCACAGAGAATCATCAAGATTGGGTGAAAAAATGTTTGCCGAGAATTCAGAAAACCAGTACTTTTGGACGCTTGGCACACCTTTCCAATGAAAGTGTATTTAGGCAGTCCTAGGTAGGGCTGCTTCAAGAGGAAACAAACCATAGAGACAGAACGAAAAACTACTTTATTTTGTCAAATTTCAAAGAGCTAGCACAAACCGTGTTTCATTTAGAGTTCCAAACACATCTATCTATATAGGAGAAAACAGAGTGAAACCTAAAAATTCAAACTCTTACTGGAAACGAACGCTTCAACCTAGAAGAGTGAAAATTGGGCAGCCAAGTGGACTTAGTGAACTGATCACTACCACAGAGAATCATCAAGATTGGGTGAAAAAATGTTAGGGAGATTTAAGAAAACCAGTATGTTTGGACGCTTGGCACACCTTTCCAATGAAAGTGCATTTAGGCAGTCTCTAGGTAGGGCTGCTTCAAGAGGAAACAAACCATAGAGACAGAACCTAAAACTACTTTATTTTGTCAAATTTCAAAGAGCTAGCACAAACCGTGTTTCATTTAGAGTTCCCAACACATCTATCTATATTGGAGAAAACAGAGTGAAACCTAAAAATTCAAACTCTCACTGGAAACGAACGCTTCAACCTAGAGTGTGAAAATTGGGCAGCCAAGTGGGCTTAGTGAACTGATCATTACCACAATGTCTCATCAAGATTGGGTGAAAAAAGGTTTGCCGAGATTTCAGAAAACCAGTACTTTTGGACGATGGCACACCTTTCCAATGAAAATGTCTTTAGGCAGTCTCTGCTTAGGGCTGCTTCAAGAGGAAACAAACCTTAGAGCCAGAACTTAGAACTACTTTATTTTGTCAATTTTCAAAGAGCTAGCACAAACCGTGTTTCATTTAGAGTTCTCAACATATCTATCTATGTAGGAGAAAACAGAGTGATACCTAAAAATTCAAACTCTTACTGGAAACGAACGCTTCAACCTAGAAGAGTGAAAATTGGGCAGCCAAGTGGACTTAGTGAACTGATCACTACCACAGATAATCATCAAGATTGGGTGAAAAAATGTTTGCCGAGATTTAAGAAAACCAGTACGTTTGGACGCTTGGCACACCTTTCCAATGAAAGTGTATTTAGGCAGTCTCTAGGTAGGGCTGCTTCAAGAGGAAACAAACCATAGACACAGAACCTAAAACTACTTTATTTTGTCAATTTTCAAAGAGCTAGCACAAACCGTGTTTCATTTAGAGTTCCAAACACATCTATCTATATAGGAGAAAACAGAGTGAAACCTAAAAATTTAAACTCTTACTGGAAACGAACGCTTCAACCTAGAGTGTGAAAATTGGGCAGCCAAGTGGGCTTAGTGAACTGATCATTACCACAATGTCTCATCAAGATTGGGTGAAAAAAGGTTTGCGAGAATTCAGAAAACCAGTACTTTTGGACGTTTGGCACACCTTTCCAATGAAAATGTATTTAGGCAGTCTCTGCTTAGTGCTCCTTCAAGAGGAAACAAAACTTAGAGAGACAAATTAGAACTACATTATTTTGTCAATTTTCAAAGACTAGCACAAACCGTGTTTCATTTAGTGTTCCCAACACATCTATCTATATAGGAGAAAACAGAGTGATACCTAAAAATTCAAACTCTTACTGGAAACGAATGCTTCAACCTAGAGTGTGAAAATTGGGCAGCCAAGTGGGCTTAGTGAACTGATCATTACCACAATGTCTCATCAAGATTGGGTGAAAAAATGTTTGCCGAGATTTCAGACAACCAGTACTTTTGGACGCTTGGCACACCTTTATAATGAAAGTGTATTTAGGCAGTCTCTAGTTAGGGCTGCTTCAAGAGGAAACAAACCATAGACACAGAACCTAAAACTACTTAATTTTGTCAATTTTCAAAGATCTAGCACAAAACGTGTTTCATTTAGAGTTCCAAACACATCTATCTATATAGGAGAAAACAGAGTGAAACTTAAAAATTCAAACACTTACTGGAAACGAACGCTTCAACCTAGAACAGTGAAAATTGGGCCGCAAAGTGGGCTTAGTGAACTGATCACTACCACAGAGAATCATCAAGATTGGGTGAAAAAAATGTTTGCAGAGATTTCAGAAAACCAGTACTTTTGGACGCTTGGCACACCTTTCAATTGGAAGTGTATTTGGGCATTCTCCAGTTAGGGCTGCTTCAAGAGGAAACAAACCATAGAGACAGAACCTAAAACTACTTTATTTTGTCAATTATCAAAGAGCTAGCACAAACCGTGTTTCATTTAGAGTTCCAGACACATCTGTCTATATAGGAGAAAACAGAGTGAAACCTAAAAATTCAAACTCTTACTGGAAACGAACGCTTCAACGTAGAAGAGTGAAAATTGGGCAGCCAAGTGGACTTAGTGAACTGATCACTACCACAGGGAATCATCAAGATTGGGTGAAAAATTGTTTGCCGAGATTTAAGAAAACCAGTACGTTTGGACGCTTGGCACACCTTTCCAATGAAAGTGTATTTAGCAGTCTCTAGGTAGGGCTGCTTCAAGAAAAAACAAACCATAGAGACAGAACCTAAAACTATTTATTTTGTCAATTTTCAAAGCGCTAGCACAAACCGTGTTTCATTTAGAGTTCCCAACACATCTATCTATATAGGATAAAACAGAGTGAAACCTAAAAATTCAAACTCTTATTGGAAACGAACGCTTCAACCTAGAGTGTGAAAATTGGGCAGCCAAGTGGGCTTAGTGAACTGGTCATTACCAGAGAGAATCATCAAGATTGGGTGAAAAAAGGTTTGCCGAGATTTCAGAAAACCAGTACTTTTGGACGCTTGGCACACCTTTCCAATGAAAATGTCTTTAGGCAGTCTCTGCTTAGGGCTGCTTCAAGAGGAAACAAACCTTAGAGACACAACTTAGAACTACATTATTTTGTCAATTTTCAAAGAGCTAGCACAAACCGTGTTTCATTTAGAGTTCCAAACACATCAATCTATATAGGAGAAAACAGAGTGAAACCTAAAAATTCAAACTCTTACTGGAAACGAACGCTTCAATCTAGAAGACTGAAAATTGGGCTGCCAAGTGGACTTAGTGAACTGATTACTACCAAAAAGAATCATCAAGATTGGGTAAAAAAATATTTGCCGAGATTTAAGAAAACCAGTACGTTTGGACGCTTGGCACACCTTTCCAATGAAAGTGTATTTAGGCAGTCTCTAGGTAGGGCTGCTTCAAGAGGAAACAAACCATAGAGACAGAACCTAAAACTACTTTATTTTGTCAATTTTAAAACAGCTAGCACAAACCGTGTTTCATTTAGAGTTCCCAACACATCTATCTATATAGGAGAAAACAGAGTGAAACCTAAAAATTCAAACTCTTAATGGAAACGAACGCTTCAACCTAGAGTGTGAAAATTGGGCAGCCAAGTGGGCTTAGTGAACTGATCATTACCACAATGTCTCATCAAGATTGGGTGAAAAAAGGTTTGCCGAGATTTCAGAAAACCAGTACTTTTGGACGCTTGGCACACCTTTCCAAAGAAAATGTCTTTAGGCAGTCTCTGCTTAGGGCTGCTTCAAGAGGAAACAAACCTTAGAGACAGAACTTAGAACTACTTTATTTTGTCAATTTTCAAAGAGCTAGCACAAACCGTGTTTCATTTAGAGTTCTCAACACATCTATCTATATAGGAGAAAACAGAGTGATACCTAAAAATTCAAACTCTTACTGGAAACGAACGCTTCAACCTAGAAGAGTAAAAATTGGGCAGCCAAGTGGACTTAGTGAACTGGTCATTACCACAGAGAATCCTCAAGATTGGGTGAAAAAATGTTTGCCGATATTTCAGACAACCAGTACTTTTGGACGCTTGGCACACCTTTATAATGAAAGTGTATTTAGGCAGTCTCTAGTTAGGGCTGCTTCAAGAGGAAACAAACCATAGAGACAGAACCTAAAACTATTTATTTTTTCAATTTTCAAAGAGCTAGCACAAACCGTGTTTCATTTAGAGTTCCCAACACATCTATCTATATAGGAGAAAACAGAGTGAAACCTAAAAATTCAAACTCTTACTGGAAGCGAACGCTTCAACCTAGAGTGTGAAAATTGGGCAGCCAAGTGGGCTTAGTGAACTGGTCATTACCACAATGTCTCATTAAGATTGGGTGAAAAAAGGTTTGAGAGATTTCAGAAAACCAGTACTTTTGGACGCTTGGCACACCTTTCCAATGAAAATGTCTTTAGGCAGTCTCTGCTTAGGGCTGCTTCAAGAGGAAAGAAACCTTAGAGACACAACTTAGAACTACATTATTTTGTCAATTTTCAAAGAGCTAGCACAAACCGTGTTTCATTTAGTGTTCCCAACACATCTATCTATATAGGAGAAAACAGAGTGATACCTAAAAATTCAAACTCTTACTGGAAACGAACGCTTCAACCTAGAAGAGTAAAAATTGGGCAGCCAAGTGGACTTAGTGAACTGGTCATTACCACAGAGAATCCTCAAGATTGGTGAAAAAATGTTTGCCGAGATTTCAGACAACCAGTACTTTTGGACGCTTGGCACACCTTTCCAATGAAAGTGTATTTAGGCAGTCTCTAGGTAGGGCTGCTTCAAGAGGAAACAAACCATAGAGACAGAACCAAAAACTACTTTATTTTGTCAAATTTCAAAGAGCTAGCACAAACCGTGTTTCATTTAGAGTTCCCAACACAACTATCTATATAGGAGAAAACAGAGTGAAACCTAAAAATTCAAACTCTTAGTGGAAATGAACGCTTCAACCTAGGGTGTGAAAATTGGGCAGCCAAGTGGGCTTAGTGAACTGATCATTACCACAATGTCTCATCAAGATTGGGTGAAAAAAGGTTTGCCGAGATTTCAGAAAACCAGTACTTTTGGACGATTCGCATACCTTTCCAATGAAAATGTCTTTAGGCAGTCTCTGCTTAGGGCTGCTTCAAGAGGAAACAAACCTTAGAGACACAACTTAGAACTACATTATTTTGTCAATTTTCAAAGAGCTAGCACAAACCGTGTTTCATTTAGTGTTCCCAACACATCTATCTATATAGGAGAAAACAGAGTGAAACCTAAAAATTCAAACTCTTTCTGGAAACGAACGCTTCAACCTAGAAGAGTAAAAATTGGGCAGCCAAGTGGACTTAGTGAACTGGTCATTACCACAGAGAATCCTCAAGATTGGGTAAAAAATGTTTGCCGAGATTTCAGGCAACCAGTACTTTTGGACGCTTGGCACACCTTTCCAATGAAAGTGTATTTAGGCAGTCTCTGGTTAGGGCTGCTTCAAGAGGAAACAAACCATAGACACAGAACATATAACTACTTTATGTTGTCAATTTTCAAAGATCTAGCACAAAACGTGTTTCATTTAGAGTTCCAAACACATCTATCTATATAGGAGGAAACAGAGTGAAACCTAAAAATTCAAACACTTACTGGAAACGAACGCTTCAACCTAGAAGAGTGAAAATTGGGCCGCCAAGTGGGCTTAGTGAAATGATCACTACCACAGAGAATCATCAAGATTGGGTGAAAAAATGTTTGCCGAGATTTCAGAAAACCAGTACTTTGGACGCTTGGCACACCTTTCCAATGAAAATGTCTTTAGGCAGTCTCTGCTTAGGGCTGATTCAAGAGGAAACAAACCTTAGAGACAGAACTTCGAACTACTTTATTTTGTCAATTTTCAAAGAGCTAGCACAAACCATGTTTCATTTGGAGTTCCCAACACATCTATCTATATAGGAGAAAACAGAGTGATACCTAAAAATTCAAACTCTTACTGGAAACGAACGCTTCAACGTAGAAGAGTGAAAATTGGGCAGCCAAGTGGACTTAGTGAACTTGTCATTACCACAGAAAATCATCAAGATTGGGTGAAAAAATGTTTGCCGAGATTTCAGAAAACCAGTACTTTTGGACGCTTGGCACACCTTTCCAATGAAAGTGTATTTAGGCAGTCTCTAGGTAGGGCTGCTTCAAGAGGAAACAAACCATAGAGACAGAACCAAAACTACTTTATTTTGTCCAATTTCAAAGAGCTAGCACAAACCGTGTTTCATTTAGAGTTCCCAACACATGTATCTATATAGGAGAAAACAGAATGAAACCTAAAAATTCAGACTCTTACTGGAAACGAACGCTTCAACCTAGAAGAGTGAAAATTGGGCAGCCAAGTGGACTGAGTGAACTGATCATTACCACAGAGAATCATCAAGATTGGGTGAAAAAATGTTTGCCGAGATTTCAGAAAACCAGTACTTTTGAACCCTAGGCACACCTTTCCAATGAAAGTGTATTTAGGCAGTCTCTAGGTAGGGCTGCTTCAAAGGAAACAAACCATAGAGAAAGAACTTAGAACTACTTTATTTTGTCAATTTTCAAAGAGCTAGCACAAACCGTGTTTCATTTAGAGTTCCCAGCACATCTATCTATATAGGAGAAAACAGAGTGAAACCTAAAAATTCAAACTCTTACTGGAAATGAACGCTTCAACCTAGAGTGTGAAAATTGGGCGGCCAAGTGGGCTTAGTGAACTGATCATTACCACAATGTCTCATCAAGATTGGGTGAAAAAAGGTTTGCCGAGATTTCAGAAAACCAGTACTTTTGGACGCTTGGCACACCTTTCCAATGAAAATGTCTTTAGGCAGTCTCTGCTTAGGGCTGTTTCAAGAGGAAACAAGCCTTAGAGACAGAACTTAGAACTACATTATTTTGTCAATTTTCAAAGAGCTAGCACAAACCATGTTTCATTTAGTGTTCCCAACACATCTATCTATATAGGAGAAAACAGAGTGATACCTAAAAATTCATATTCTTACTGGAAACGAACGCTTCAACCTAGAAGAGTGAAAATTGGGCAGCCAAGTGGACTTAGTGAACTGGTCATTACTACAGAGAATCATCAAGATTGGGTGAAAAAATGTTTGCCGAGATTTCAGAAAACCAGTACGTTTGGACGCTTGGCACACCTTTCCAATGAAAGTGTATTTAGGCAGTCTCTAGGTAGGGCTGCTTCAAGAGGAAACAAACCATAGAGACAGAACTTAGAACTACTTTATTTTGTCAATTTTCAAAGAGCTAGCACAAACCGTGTTTCATTTAGAGTTCCCAACACATCTATCTATATAGGAGAAAACAGATTGAAACCTAAATATTCAAACACTTACTGGAACCGAACGCTTCACCTAGAGTGTGAAAATTGGGCAGCCAAGTGGGCTTAGTGAACTGATCATTACCACAATGTCTCATCAAGATTGGGTGAAAAAAGGTTTGCCGAGATTTAAGAAAACCAGTACTTTTGGACGCTTGGCACACCTTTCCAATGAAAATGTCTTTAGGCAGTCTCTGCTTAGGGCTGTTTCAAGAGGAAACAAACCTTAGAGACACAACCTAAAACTACATTATTTTTGTCAATTATCAAAGAGCTAGCACAAACCGTGTTTCATTTAGAGTTCCCAACACATCTATCTATATAGGAGATTACAGAGTGAAACCTAAAAAATTCAAACTGTTACTGGAAACGAACGCTTCAACCTAGAAGAGTGAAAATTGGGCAGCCAAGTGGGCTTAGTGAACTGATCATTACCACAATGTCTCATCAAGATTATGTGAAAAAAGGTTTGCCGAGATTTCAGAAAACCAGTACTTTTGGATGCTTGGCACACCTTTCCAATGAAAGTGTATTTAGGCAGTCTCTAGGTAGGGCTGCTTCAAGAGGAAACACACCATAGAGACAGAACCAAAAACTGCATTATTTTGTCAAATTTCAAAGAGCTAGCACAAACCGTGTTTCATTTAGAGTTCCAAACACATCTATCTATATAGGAGAAAACAGAGTGAAACCTAAAATTCAAACTCTTACTGGAAACGAACGCTTCAACCTAGAAGAGTGAAAATTGGGCAGTCAAGTGGACTTAGTGAACTGATCACTACCACAGAGAATCATCAAGATTGGGTGAAAAAATGTTTGCCGAGATTTAAGAAAACCAGTACGTTTGGACACTTGGCACACCTTTCCAATGAAAGTGTATTTAGGCAGTCTCTAGGTAGGGCTGCTTCAAGAGGAAACAAACCATAGACACAGAACCTAAAACTACTTTATTTTGTCAATTTTCAAAGATCTAGCAAAAAACGTGTTTCATTTAGAGTTCCAAACACATCTATCTATGTAGGAGAAAACAGAGTGAAACCTAAAAATTCAAACTCTTACTGGAAACGAACTCTTCAAACTAGAGTGTGAAAATTGGACAGCCAAGTGGGCTTAGTGAACTGGTCATTACCGCAGAGAATCATCAAGATTGGGTGAAAAAATGTTTGCCGAGATTTCAGAAAACCAGTACTTTTGGAAGCTTCGCACACCTTTCGATTGAAAGTGTATTTAGGCAGTCTCTACGTACGGCTGCTTCAAGAGGAAACAAACCATAGAGACAGCACCTAAAACTACTTTATTTTGTCAATTATCAAAGAGCTAGCACAAACCGTGTTTCATTTAGAGTTCCAAACACATCTATCTATATAGGAGAAAACAGAGTGAAACCTAAAAATTCAACCTCTTACTGGAAACGAACGCTTCAAACTAGAAGAGTGAAAATT
>NW_027516651.1:0-55231 GCF_048772815.1 Callospermophilus lateralis
GCTTCCAAGAAATTACGAGTTTCCGAAATACCACCAAATATTTTTTTCACCCAATCTTGATGATACTTCGTGATAATGATCAGTACCGAAGTCCCACTTGGCTCACCAAATTTTGTTCTTCTAGGTTGAAGCGTTCGTTTACTGTAGCAGTGTTTATTTTTAGGTTTCACTCTCTTCTCTCCTACAATTATAGATGAATTTGGAACTCTAAATCCAACCTGGTTTGTAGTAGCTCTATAAAACTTGACAAAATAAAGTAGTTCTCAGCTGTGTGACCTTGGTTTGTTTCCACTTGAAGTAGCCCAAAGCAGAGACTGTTGAAAAGCAGTTTCATGGCAAGGGTTTGCCAAGCTTTCAAAAAATTACGAGTTTTCGAAATACCAGCAAATATTTTTTCACCCAATCATGATGATACTTTTTGGTAATGATCAGTACACAAATCCCAATTGACTCACCAAATTTAGTTCTTCTATGTTGAAGCGTTCGTTTACAGTAGCAGTTTTTATTTTTAGGTTTCACTTGGTTCTCTTCTATATAGATAGATGAATTTGGAACTATAAATCCAACATGGTTTGTAGTAGGTCTTTGAAACTTGGCAAAATAAAGTAGCTCTCAGTTTTTTCTCTATGGTTTGTTTCCTCGTCAAGTAGCCCTAGGCACAGACTGTGGAAAAGCACTTTCATTGAAAGGGGTTGCCAAGCGTCCAATAATGTACGAGTTTCGGAAATACCAGCAAATATTTTTTGGCCCAATCTTGATGATTCTTGGTGGTAATGATCAATATACAAATCCCACTTTGCTCACTAAATTTTCCTCTTCTAGGTTGAAGCGTTCGTTTACAGTAGCAATTTTTATTTTTAGATTTCACTCTGTTGTCTCCTATATAGATAGATGAATTTGGTACTTTAAATCCAACATAGTTTGTAGTAACTCTTTGAAACTTGACATAATAAAGTAGTTCTCAGTTTTATCTCTATGGTTTGTTTCCACTTCAAGTAAACCTAAGCAGATACTGTGGAAAAACACTTTCATTGAAAGGGCTTTCCAAGATTCCAAGAAATTACGAGTTTCCGAAATACCACCAAACATTTTTTCACCCAATCTTGATGACACTTGTGGTAATGATCAGTACACAAATCCCACTTGGCTCACCAAATTTTGTTCTTCTAGGTTGAAGCGTTCGTTTACAGTAGCAGTTTTTATTTTTAATTTCACTTGGTTCACTCCTATTTAGATAGATGAACTTGGAACTCTAAATCCAACATGGTTTGTTGTAGCTCTTTGAAACTAGGCAAAATAAAGTAGTTCACAGTTTTGTATCTATGGTTTGTTTCCTCTTCAAGTAGCCCTAATCAGAGACTGGCGAAAAGCACTTTCATTGAAAGTGGATGCCAAGCGTCCAAGAATGTACGAGTTTCCGAAATACCAGCAAATATTATTTCGCCCAATCTTGATGATACGTGGTGGTAATGATCACTTAACAAATACCACTTGTCTCACCAAATTTTGTTATTCTAGGTTGAAGCGTTCGTTTACAGTAGGAGTTTTTATTTTCAGGTTTCACTCTGTTGTCTCCTATATATATAGATGAATTTGGAACTCTAAATCTAACATAGTTTGTAGTAGCTCTTTCAAAATTAACAAAATAAAGTAGTTCTCAGTTTTGTCTCTATGGTTTGTTTCCTTTTCAAGTACCCCTAAGCAGAGACTGGTGAAAAGCACTTTCATTGAAAGGTGTTGACAAGCTTCCAAGAAATTACGAGTTTCCGAAATTTCTGCAAATATTTTTTCACCCAATCTTGATGATACTTGGTGGTAATGATCAGTACACAAATCCCACTTGGCTCACCAAATTTTGTTCTTCTAGGTTGAAACGTTCGTTTACAGAAGCATTTTTTATTTTTAGGTTTCCCTCTTTTCTCTCCGATATAATTAGAGGAATTTGGAACTCTAAATCCAACATGGTTGGTAGTAGCTCCTTGAAACTTGACAAAATAAATTAGCTCTCATTTTTTTCTCTATGGTTTGTTTCCTCTTTAAGTAGCCGTAAGAAGAGACTTTGGAAAGGCACTTTCATTAAAAGGGGTTGCCAAGCTTCCAACAAATTACGAGTTTCCGAAATACCCGCAAATATTTTTTCACCCAAACATGATGCTACTTGGTGTTAATGATCAGTACACAAATTCCACTTGGCTCACCAAATTTTGTTCTTCTAGGTTAAAGCGTTTGTTTACAGTAGCAGTTTATATTTTTAGTTTTCACTCTGTTCTCTCCTATATAGTTAGATGAATTAGAAACTCAAAATCCAACATGGTTTGTATTACCTCTTTAAAACTTGACTAAATAGAGTAGTTCTCAGTTGTGTGTCCTTGGTTTTTTTCCACTTCAAGTAGCCCTAAAAAGAGACTGTAGAAAAGCACTTTCATTAAAAGGGGTTGCCAAGCTTCCAGGAAATTACGAGTTTCCGAAATACCAGCAAATATTTTCTCACCCAATCTTGATGATACTTGGTGGTAATGATCAGTACACAAACCCAACTTGTCTCACCAAATTTTGTTCTTCTAGGTTAAAGCGTTCGTTTACAGTAGAGGTTTTCATTTTTATGTTTCCCTCTGTTCTCTCCTATATACATAGATGAATTTGGAACTCTAAATCCAACCTGGTTTGTAGTAGCTCTTTGAAAGTTGACAAAATATTGTAGTTCTCAGCTGTGTGTCCCTGGTTTGTTTCCACTTCAAGTAGCCCTAAGCAGAGACTGTGGATAAGCACTTTCATTGAAAGTGTTTGCCAAGCTTTCAAGAAATTCCGAGTTTTCGAAATACCAGCAAATATTTTTTCACCCAATCTTGATGATACTTTTTGGTAATGATCAGTACACAAATAACAATTGGCTCACCAAATTTTGGTCTTCTAGGTTGAAGTGTTCGTTTACAGTAGCAGTTTTATTTTTAGGTTTCACTCGGTTCTCTCCTATATAGATAGATGAATTTGGAACAATAAATCCAACATGGTTTGTAGTAGCTCTTTGAAACTTGACAAAATAAAGTAGTTCTCAGTTTTTTCTCTATGGTTTGTTTCCTCTTCAGGTAGCCCTAATCAGAGTCTGGCGATAAGCACTTTCATTGAAAGGGGTTGCCAAGCGTCCAATAATGAAAGAGTTTCTGAAATACCAGCAAATATTTTTTGGCCCAATCTTGATGATTCTTGGTGGTAATGATCAATATATAAATCCCACTTTGCTCACCAAATTTTGCTCTTCTAGGTTGAAGCGTTCGTTTTCAGTAGCAATTTTTATTTTTAGGTTTCACTCTGTTGTCTCCTATATAGATAGATGAATTTTATTACTTTAAATCTAACATAGTTTGTAGTAGCTCTTTGAAACTTGACATAATAAAGGAGTTCTCAGTTTTCACTCTATGGTTTGTTTCCACTTCAAGTAGCCCTAAGCAAATACTGTGGAAAAGCACTTTCATTGAAAGGAGTTGCCAAGCTTCCAAGAAATTACGAGTTTCCAAAATACGAGCAATATTTTTTCACCCAATCTTGATGACACTTGTGGTAATGATCAGTACACAAATCCCACTTGCTCACCAAATTTTGTTCTTCTAGGTTGAAGCGTT
This sequence comes from Callospermophilus lateralis, assembly GCF_048772815.1. Classification (NCBI taxonomy): domain Eukaryota; kingdom Metazoa; phylum Chordata; class Mammalia; order Rodentia; family Sciuridae; genus Callospermophilus; species Callospermophilus lateralis. The sequence continues at coordinate 3,621 of NW_027516651.1, forward strand.
CGTTTACAGTAGCAGTTTTTATTTTTAGGTTTCCCTCTTTTCTCTCCTATATACATAGATGAATTTGGAACTCTAAATCCTACCTGGTTTATAGTAGCTCTTTGAAACTTGACAAAATAAAGTAGTTCTCAGCTGTGTGTCTTGGTTTGTTTCCACTTCAAGTAGCCCTAAGCAGAGACTGTCTAAAAGCACTTTCATTGAAAGGGTTTGCCATGCTTTCAAGAAATTATGAGTTTCCAAAATACCAGCAAATATTTTTTCACCCAATCTTGATGATACTTGGTGGTAATGATCAGTACACAAATCCCAATTCGCTCACCAAATTTTGTTCTTCTAGGTTGAAGCTTTCCTTTACAGTAGCAGTTTTTATTTTTAGGTTTCACTCGGTTCTCTCCTATATAGAAAAATGAACTTGGAACTCTAAATCCAACATGGTTTGTTGTAGCTCTTTGAAACTTGACAAAATACAGTAGCTCTCATTTTTTTTCCTCTATGGTTTGCTTCCTCTTCAAGTAGCCCTAATCAGAGACAGGAGAAAAGCAGTTTCAGTGAGAGGGGTTGAGAAGCTTCCAAGAAATTATGAGTTTCCGAAATACCAGCAAATATATTTTCACTGAATCTTGATGATACTTGGTGAAATGATCAGTACACAAATCCCACTTGGCTCACCAAATTTTGTTCTTATAGGTTGAAGCGTTCGTTTACAGTAGAGTTTTTAATTTAGGTTTCCCTCTGTTCTCTCCTATATACATAGATTAATTTGGAACTCTAAATCCAACATGGTTTGTAGTAGCTCTTTGAAACTTGAAAAATAAAGCAGTTCTCAGTTTTGTCTCTATGCTTTGTTTCCTCTTCTAGTAGCCCCAATCAGAGACTGTCGAAAAGCACTTTCATTGAAAGGGGTTGCCAAGCGTCCAAGAATGTACGGGTTTCTGAAATACCAGCAAATATTTTTTTCACCCCATCTTGATGATACTTTGTGGTAATGATCAGTATACAAATCCCACTTGGCTCACGAAATATTGTTCTTCTAAGTTAAAGCGTTCGTTAACAGTACCAGTTTTTATTTTTAGGTTTCACTCTATTGTCTCCTATATAGATAGAGAAATTTGGAACTTTATTTCCAACATAGTTTGTAGTAGCTCTTTGAAACTTGACAAAATAAAGTAGTTCACAGTTTTGTCTCTATGGTTTGTTTTCACTTAAAGTAGCCCTAAGCAGAAACTGTGGAAAACCTATTTCATTAAAAGGGGTTGCCAAGCTTCCAAGAAATTACGATTTTCCGCAATACCCGCAAATATTTTTTTACCCAATCTTGATGTACTTGGTGGTAATGATCAGTACACAAATCCCACTTGGCTCACCAAATTTTGTTCTTCTAGGTTGAAGCGTTCGTTTACAGTAGCAGTTTATATTTTTAGGTTTCACTCTGTTCTCTCCTATATAGTTAGATGAATTAGGAACTCTAAATCCAACATGGTTTGTATTACTTCTTTAAAACTTGACTAAATATAGTAGTTCTCAGTTGTGTGTCCTTGGTTTGTTTCCACTTCAAGTAGCCCTAAGTGGAGACTGTAGAAAAGCACTTTCATTGAAAGGGGTTGCCAAGCGACCAAGAACGTACGAGATTCTGAAATACCAGCAAATATTTTTTCACCCAATCTTGATGATACTTGGTGGTAATGATCAGTATACAAATCCCACATGGCTCACCAAATTTTCTTCTTCTTGGTTAAAGCGTTCGTTTACAGTACCAGTTTTTATTTTTAGGTTTCACTCTGTTGTCTCCTATATAGATAGATGAATTTGGAACTTTATTTCCAACATAGTTTGTAGTAGCACTTTGAAACTTGACAAAATAAAGATTCACAGTTTTGTCTCTATGGTTTGTTTTCACTTCAAGTAGCCCTAAGCAGAAACTGTGGAAAAGCACTTTATTAAAAGGGGTTGCCAAGCTTCCAAGAAATCACGGTTTTCCGAAATTCCCGCAAATATTTTTTCACCCAATCTTGAAGATACTTGGTGGTAATGATCAGTACACAAATCCCACTTGGCTCACCAAATTTTGTTCTTCTACTTTGAAGCGTTCGTTTACAGTAGCAGTTTATATTTTTAGGTTTCCCTCTGTTCTCTCCTAGATACATAGATGAATTTGGAACTCTAAATCCAACATGGTTTGTAGTAGCTCTTTGAAACGTGACAAAATAGAGTAGTTTTCAGTTTTGTGTCTATGGTTTGTTTCCACTTCAAGTAGCCCTAAGCAGATACTGTGGAAAAGCACTTTCATCGAAAGGTGTTGCCAAGTTTCAAGAAATTACTAGTTTCCGAAATACAAGCAAATATTTTTTTACCCAAACTTGATGATATTTGGTGGTAATGATCAGTACACAAATCCCTGTTGGCTCACCAAATTTTGTTCTTTTAGGTTGAAACGTTCTTTTATACTAGCTGTTTTTATTTTCAGATTTCCCTCTTTATTATTCCTATATTGATAGAGGAATTTGGAACTCTAAATCCAACATGGTTTGTAGTAGCTCTATGAAACTTGAAAAAATAAAGTAGCTCTCATGTTTTTCTCTATGGTTTGATTCCTCTTCAAGTAGCCCTAAGCAGAGAATGTGGAAAAGCACTTTCAGTGAGAGAGGTTGCCAAGCTTCCAAGAAATTACGAGTTTCCGAAATACCAGCAAATATATTTTCACTCAAACTTGATGATACTTGGTGAAATGATCAGTATGCAAATCCCACTTGGCTCACCAAATTTTGTTCTTCTAGGTTGAAGCGTTATTTACAATAGCAATTTTTAATTTTTGGTTTCATTCTGTTCTCTCCTATACAGATACAGGAATTTGGAACTCTAAATCCAACATGGTTTGTAGTAGCTCTTTGAAATTAGGGAAAATAAAGTAGTTCTCAGTTTTGTCTCTATGGTTTGTTTCCTCTTCAAGTAGCCCTAATCAGACACTGGAGAAAAGCACTTTCATTGAAAGTGGTTGCCAAGCGTCCAAGAATGAACGAATTTCCGAAATACCAGCCAATATTTTTTCGCCCAATCTTGATGATACATGGTGGTAATGATCAGTATACAAATCCCACTTGGCTCACCAAATTTTGTTCTTCTAGGTTGAAGCGTTCGTTTACAGTAGCTGTTTTTATTTTTAGGTTTCCCTCTTTTCTCTCCTATATAGATAGAGGAATTTGAAACTCTAAATCCAACATGGTTTGTAGTAGCTCGTTGAAACTTGTCAAAATAAAGTAGCTCTCATTTTTTTCTCAATGGTTTGTTTCCTCTTCAAGTAGCCCTAAGCAAAGACTGTGGAAAAGCACTTTCATTGAGAGCGGTTGCCAAGCTTCCAAGAAATTATGAGTTTCCGAAATACGAGCAAATATATTTTCACTCAATCTTGATGATACATAGTGAAATGGTCAGTACACAAATCTCACTTGGCTCACCAAATTTTGTTCTTCTAGGTTGAAGCGTTATTTACAGTGGCAGTTTTTATTTTTAGGTTTCACTCTCTTCTCTCCTATATGGATAGATGAATTTGGAACTCAACATACAACAGGGTTAGTAGTAGCTCTTAGAAACTTGACAAAATAAAGTAGTTCTCAGTTTTGTCTCTACGATTTGTTTCCTCTTCAAGTAGCCCTAAGCAGAGACTGCTGAAAAGCACTTTCATTGAAAGGGGTTGCCAAGCGTCCAAGAAATTACGAGTTTCAGAAATACCAGCAAATATTTTATCACCAATCTTGATGATACTTGGTGGTAATGATCATTACACAAATCCCACTTGGCTCACCACATTTTGTTATTCTAGGTTGAAGCGTTCGTTAACAGTAGCAGTTTTTATTTTTAGGTTTCACTCTCTTCTCTCCTATATAGACAGATGAATTAGGAACTATACAGCCAAATTGGTTTGTAGTAGCTCTTTGAAACTTGACAAAATAAAGTAGTTCTCAGTTCTGTTTCCTAGGTTTGTTTCCCCTTCAAGTAGCCCTAAACAGAGACTGTGGAAAAGCACTTTCATTGAAAGGGGTTGCCAAGCTTCCAAGAATTTACGAGTTTCCGAAATACCAGCCAATATTTTTTCACCCCATCTTGATGATCCTTGGTGGTAAAGATCAGTACACCAATCCCACTTGGCTCACCAAATTTTGTTCTTCTAGGTTGAAGAGTTCTTTTATAGTAGCAGTATTTATTTTTTGGTTTCACTCTGTTCTCTCCTATATAGATAGAGGAATTTGGAACTCTAAATCCAACATGGTTTGTAGTAGCTCTTTGAAACTTGACAAAATAAAGTAGTTCTTTTTTTTGTCTCTATGGTTTGTCTCCTCTTCAAGTAGCCCTAAGTAGAGACTGACAAATAGCACTTTCATTGAAAGGGGTTGCAAAGCTTCCAAGAATCTACGTGTTTGTGAAATACCAGCAAATATTATTTCACCATAACTTGATGATACTTGGTGGTAATGATCAGTACACAAATCCCACTTGGCTCAGCAAATTTTGTTCTTCTAGGTTGAAGCGTTCTTTTAGAGTAGCAGTTTTATTTTTAGGTTTCCCTCTTTTCTCTCCTATATAGTTAGAGGAATTTGGAACTCTAAATCCAACATGGTTTGTAGTAGCTCTTTGAAACTTGACAAAATCAAGTAGCTCTCATTTTTTTCTCTATGGCTTGTTTCCTCCTCAAGTAGCCCTAAGCAGAGACTGTGGAAAAGCACTTATAGTGAGAAGGGTTGCCAAGCTTCCAAGAAACTACGAGTAACCGAAATACCAGAAAATATATTTTCACTCAATCTTCATGATACTTGGTGAAATGATCAGTACACAAATTAGACTTGGCTCAAAACATTTTGTTCTTCTACGTTGAAGCGTTATTTACAGTAGCAGTTATTATTTTTAGGTTTCACTCTCTTCTCTCCCATACAGATAGATGAATTTGGAACTCTAAATCCAACATGGTTTGAAGTAGCTCTTTGAAACTTGACAAAATAAAGGAGTTCTCAGTTTTGTCACTATGGTTCGTTTCCTCGTCAAGTAGCCCTAGGCACAGACTGTGGAAAAGCGCTTTCATTGAGAGGGGTTGCCAAGCTTCTAAGAAATAAAGAGCTTCCGAAATACAGGCAAATATTTTTTCACCCAATCTTGATGATACTTGGTGGTAATGATCAGTATACAAATCCCACTTGGCTCACCAAATTTTCTTCTTCTAGGTTGAAGTGTTCGTCTACAGTAACTGTTTTTGTATTTAGGTTTTATTCTGTTCTCTCCTATATAGGTAGATGAATTTGGAACTCTAAATCCAACATGGTTTGTAGTAGCTATTTGAAAATTGACAAAATAAAGGAGTTCTCAGTTTGGTCTCTATGGTTTGTTTCCTCTTCAGGTAGCACAAGGCACAGACTGTGGAAAAGCGCTTTCATTGACTGGGGTTGCCAAGCTTCCAAGAAATTACGTGTTTCCGAAATACCAGCAAATATTTTTTCACCCAATCTTGATGATACTTGGTGGTAATGATCAGTATACAAATCCCACTTGGCTCACCAAATTGTGTTCTTCTAGGTTGAAGCGTTCGTCTATAGTAGCAGTTTTTATATTTAGGTGTCCCTCTGTTCTTTCCTATATAGATAGATGAATTTAGAACTCTAAATCCAACATGGTTTGTAGTAGCTCTTTGAAACTTGAAAAAATAAAAGATTTCTCAGTTTTGTCTCTATGGTTTGTTTCCTCTTCAAGTAGCCCTAGGCACAGACTGTGGAGAAGCACTTTCATTGAGAGGGGTTGCCAAGCTTCTAAGAAATAACGAATTTCCGAAATACCAGCAAATATTTTTTCAACCAATCTTGATGATACTTGGTGGTAATGATCAGTACAAAAATCCCACTTGGCTCACCAAATTGTGTTCTTCTAGGTTGAAGCGTTCGTCTACAGTAGCTGTTTTTATATTTAGGTTTCACTCTCTTCTCTCCTTTATAGGTAGATGAATTTGGAACTCTAAATCCAACAAGGACAAAATAAAGGAGTTCTCAGTTTAGTCTCTATGATTTGTTTCCTCTTCAAGTAGCCGTAGGAACAGACTGTGGAAAAGAACTTTCATTGAGAGGGGTTGCCAAGCTTAAAAGAAATTACGAGTTTCCGATATACCAGCAAATATTTTTTCATCCAATCTTGATGATACGGGGTGGCAATGACAAGGACACAAATCCCACTTGGCTCACCATATTTTCTTCTTCTAGGTATAAGCGTTCGTTTACACTAGCAGTTTTTATTTTGGGGTTTCACTCTGTTCTCTCCTATATAGATAGATGAATTTGGAATTCTAAATCCAACATGGTTTGTAGTAGCTCTTTGAAACTTGACAAAATAAAGGAGTTCTCAGTTTTGTCTCTATGGATTGTTTCCTCTTCAAGTAGCACTAGGCACAGACTGTGGAAAGGCACTTTCATTGAGAGGAGTTGCGAAGCTTCTAAGAAATAACAAATTTCCGAAATACCAGCAAATATTTTTTTACCCAATCTTGATGATACTTGGTGGTAATGATCAGTACACAAATCCCACTTGGCTCACCAAATTTTGTTCTTCTACGTTGAAGCATTCGTCTACAGTAGCAGTTTTTATACTTAGGTTTCCCTGTGTTCTCTCCAATATAGATAGATAAATTTGGAACTCTAAATCCAACATGGTTTGTAGTATCTCTATGAAACTTGACAAAAAAAAGAGGTTCTCAGTTTTTTCTCTATGGTTTGTGTCCTCTTCAAGTAGCCCTAGGCTCATACTGTGGAAAAGCACTTTCATTAAAGGGGTTGCCAAGCTCTAAGAAATAACGAGTTTCCGAAATACCAGCAAATATTTTTTGACCCAATCTTGATGATACTTGGTGGTAATGATCAGTACACAAATTCCACTTTGCTCACCAAATTTTGTTCTTGTAGGTTGAAGTGTTCGTCTACAGTAGCTGTTTTTATATTTAGGTTTCACTCTGTTCTCTCCTATATAGGTAGATGAATTTGGAACTCTAAATCCAACATGGTTTGTAGTAGCTCTCTGAAACTTTACAAAATAAAGGAGTTCTCTGTTTAGTCTCTATGATTTTTTTCCTCTTCAAGTAGCCGTAGGCACAGACTGTGGAAAAGCATTTTCATTGAGAGTGGTTGCCAAGCTTCCAAGAAATTACGAGTTTCCCATATACCAGCAAATATTTTTTCACCCAATCTTGATCATACGTGGTGGCAATGACAAGTACACAAATCCCACTTGGCTCACCAAATTTTGTTCTTCTAGGTTTAAACTTTCGTTTACAGTAGCAGTTTTTATTTTTGGGTTTCACTCTGTTCTCTCCTATATAGATAGATGAATTTGGAACTCTAAATCCAGCATGGTGTGTAGTAGCTCTTTGAAACTTGACAAAATAAAGGAGTTCTCAGTTTAGTCTCTATGGTTTTTTTCCTCTTCAAGTAGCCCTAGGCTCATACTGTGGAAAAGCACTTTCATTGAAAGGGGTTGCCAAGCTCTAAGAAATAACGAGTTTCCGAAATACCAGCAAATATTTTTTCATCCAATCTTGATGATACTTGGTGGTAATGATCAGTACACAAATCCCACTTTGCTCACCAAATTTTGTTCTTGTAGGTTGAAGTGTTCGTCTACAGTAGCTGTTTTTATCTTTAGGGTTCACTCTGTTCTCTCCTATATAGGTAGATGAATTTGGAACTCTAAATTGAACATGGTTTGTAGTAGCTCTTTGAAACTTGACAAAATAAAGTAGTTCTTGTTTAGTCTCTATGGTTTGTTTCCTCTTCAAGTAACCCTAGGCACAGACTGTGAAAATGCACTTTCATTGACAGGGGTTGCCAATATTCTAAGATAATAACGAGTTTTCGAAATACCAGCAAATATTTTTTCACCCAATCTTGATGATACTTGGTGGTAATTATCAGTACACAAATCCCACTTGACTCACCAAATTTTGTTCTTCACGTTTGAAGCGTTCGTTTACAGTTTAAGTTTATATTTTTAGGTTTCCCTCTCTTCTCTCCTATATATATAGATGAATTTGGAACTCTAAATCCAGCATGGTTTGTAATAGCTCTTTAAAACTTGACTAAAAAAAGTAGTTCTCAGTTTTTTCTCTATGGTTTGTTTCCCCTTCAAGTAGCCCTAGGCACAGAGAGTTGAAAAGCACTTTCATTGAAAGGGGTTGCCAAGCTTCCAAAAAATAACGAGTTTCCGAAATACCAGCAAATATTTTTTCACCCAATCTTGGTGATACTTGGTCGTAATGATCGGTACACAAATCCTATTTGACTCTCCAAATTTAGTTCTTCTAGGTTGAAGCGTTCGTTTACAGTAGCAGTTTTTATTTTTAGGTTTCACTCTGTTCCCTCCTATATAGATAGATTAATTTGGAACTCTAAATCCAAAATGGTTTGTAGTAGCTCTTTGAAACTTGACAAAATAAATGAGTTCTCAGTTTTGTCTCTATGATTTGTTTCCTCTTCATGTAGCCCTTAGCAGAGACTGTGGAAAAGCACTTTCATTGAAAGGGGTTGCCAAGCTTCCAAAAAATTACGAGTTTCTGAAATACAAGAAAATATTTCTTCACCCAATCTTGATGATACGTGTTGGTAATGAGAAGTACACAAATCCAACTTGGCTCACCAAATTTTGTTCTTCTAGCTTCAAGCGTTCATTTACAGTAGCAGTTTTTATTTTTAGGTTGCACTCTGTTCTCTCCAATATAGGTAGATGAATTTGGCACTCTAAATCCAAAATGGTTTGTAGTAGCTCTTTGAAACCTGACAAAATAAAGTAGTTCTCAGTTTTGTGTCTATGGTTTGTTTCCTGTTCAAGTAGCCCTAGGCCCAGACTGTGGAAAAGCACTTCCATTGAGAGGGGTTGCCAAGCTTCTAAGAAATAACGAGTTTTCGAAATACCAGCAAATATTCTTTCACCCAATCTTGATGATACTTGGTGGTAATGAGCAGTACACAAATCCCACTTGGCTCACCAAATTGTGTTCTTCTAGATTGAAGCGTTCGTCTACAGTAGCAGTTTTTATTTTTAGGTTTCACTCTGTTCTCTCCTATATAGATAGATGAATTTGGAACTCTAAATCCAACATGGTTTGTAGTAGCTCTTTGAAACTTGACGAAATAAAGGAGTTCCCACTTTTGTCTCTATGGTTTGTGTCCTCTTCAAGTAGCCCCAGGCACAGACTGTGGAAAAGCACTTTCATTGAGAGGGGTTGCCAAGCTTCTAAGAAATAAAGAGCTTCCGAAATACAGGCAAATATTTTTTCACCCAATCTTGATGATACTTGGTGGTAATGATCAGTATACAAATCCCACTTGGCTCACCAAATTGTGTTCTTCTAGTTTGAAGCATTCGTCTACAGTAGCAGTTTTTACTTTTGGGTTTCACTCTGTTATCTCTTATATAGATAGATGAATTTGGAACTCCAAATCCAACATGGTTTGTTGTAGCTCTTTGAAACTTGACAAAATAAACTAGTTCTCAGTTTTGTCTCTATGGTTTGTTTCCTCTTGAAGTAGCCCTAGGCACAGACTGTGGAAAAACACTTTCATTGAAAGGGGTTGCCAAGCTTCCAAGATATTACGAATTTCCAAAATACCAGCAAATATTTTTTCACCCAATCTTGATGATACTTGGTGGTAATGATCGGTACACAAATCCCACTTGGCTCACCAAATTGTGTTCTTCTAGGTTGAAGCGTTCGTCTACAGCAGCAGTTTTTATATGTAGGTTACACTCTGTTCTCTCTTATATAGATAGATGATTTTGGAACCCTAATCCAACATGGTTTGTAGTAGCTCTTTGAAACGTGACAAAATAAAGTATTTCTCAGTTTAGTCTCTATGGTTTGTTCCCTCTTCAAGTAGCCCTAGGCACAGACTGTGGAAAAGCACTTTCATTGAGAGGGGTTGCCAAGCTTCTAAGAAATAACGAGTTTCCGAAATACCAGCAAATATTTTTTCACCCAATCTTGATGATACTTGGTGGTAATTATCAGTACACAAATCCCACTTGACTCACCAAATTTTGTTCTTCTCGTTTGAAGCGTTCATTTACAGTTTAAGTTTATATTTTTAGGTTTCCCTCTCTTCTCTCCTATATATATAGATGAATTTGGAACTCTAAATCCAGCATGGTTTGTAATAGCTCTTTAAAACTTGACTAAAAAAAGTAGTTCTCAGTTTTTTCTCTATGGTTTGTTTCCTCTTCAAGTAGCCCTAGGCACAGACAGTTGAAAAGCACTTTCATTGAAAGGGGTTGCCAAGCTTCCAAAAAATAACGAGTTTCCAAAATACCAGCAAATATTTTTTCACCCAATCTTGGTGATACTTGGTGGTAATGATCAGTACACAAATCCCACTTTCCTCACCAAATTGTGTTCTGCTAGGTTGAAGCGTTCGTCTACAGCAGCAGTTTTTATATGTAGGTTACACTCTGTTCTCTCTTATATAGATAGATGAATTTGGAACTCTAAATCCAACAAGGTTTGTAGTAGCTCTTTGAAACGTGACAAAATAAAGTAGTTCTCAGTTTACTCTCTATGGTTTGTTCCCTCTTCAAGTAGCCCTTGGCACAGACTGTGGAAAAGCACTTTCATTGAAAGGGGTTGCCAAGCATCCAAGAAATAACGAGTTTCCGAATACCAGCAAATATTTTTTCACCCAATCTTGATGATACTTGGTGGTAATTATCGATACACAAATCCCACTTGACTCACCAAATTTTGTTCTTCTAGTTTGAAGCGTTCGTTTACAATTTAAGTTTATAATTTAGGTTTCCCTATCATCTCTCCTATATAGATACATGAATTTGGAACTCTAAATTCAACATGGTTTGTAGTAGCTCTTTGAAACTTGACAAAATATAGGAGTTCTCAGTTTTGTATCTATGGTTTGTTTTTCTCAAGTAGCCCTATGCCCAGACTGTGGAAAAGCAGTTCCATTGAGAGGGTTTGCCAAGCTTCCAAGAAATTACGAGTTTGCGAAGTACCAGCAAATATTTTTTCACGCAATCTTGATGATACTTGGTGGTAATGATCAGTACACTAATCCCACTTGGCTCACCAAATTTTGTTCTTCTAGGTTGAAGCGTTCGTCTACAGTAGCAGTTTTTATATATAGGTTTCACTCTGTTCTCTCGTATATAGATAGATGAATTTGGAACTCTAAATCCAACATGGTTTGTAGTAGCTCTTTGAAACTTGACAAAATAAAGAAGTTCTCAGTTTACTCTCTATGGTTTGTTTCCTCTTCAAGTAGCCCGAAGCAGAGACTGTGGAAAACCACTTCCATTGAGAGGGGTTGCCAAGCTTCCAAGAAATTACGAGTTTCTGAAATACCAGCAAATATTTTTTCACCCAATCTTGATGATACATGGTGGTAATGACAAGCACACAAATCCCACTAGGCTCACCAATTTTGTTCTTCTAGGTTGAAGCGTTCGTTTACAGTAGCAGTATTTATTTTTAGGATTCACTCTGTTCTCTCCTATATAGATAGATGAATTTGGAACTCTAAATCCAACATGGTTTGTAGTAGCTCTTTGAAACTTGACAAAATAAAAGAGTTCTCAGTTTTGACTCCATGGTTTGTTTTCGATTCAAGTAGCCCTAGGCACAGACTGTGGAAAAGCACTTTCATTGAGAGTGGTTGCCAAGCTGCTAAGAAATAACGAGTTTCCAAAATACCAGCAAATATTTTTTCACCCAATCTTGATGATACTTGGTGGTAATGAACAGTACACAAGTCCCACTTGGCTCACCAAATTGTGTTCTTGTAGATTGAAGCGTTCGTCTACAGTAGCAGTTTTTATATGTAGGTTTCACTCTGTTCTCTCCTATATAGATAGATGAATTTGGAACTCTAAATCCAACATGGTTTGTAGTAGCTATTTGAAACTTGACAAAAAAAAACTAGTTCTCAGTTTTGTCTCTATGGTTTGTTTCCTCTTCAAGTAGCCCGAAGCAGAGACTGTGGAAAACCACTTCCATTGAGAGGGGTTGCCAAGCTTCCAAGAAATTACGAGTTTCTGAAATACCAGCAAATATTTTTTCACCCAATCTTGATGATACGTGGTGGTAATGACAAGTACACAAATCCCACTTGGCTCACCAAATTTTGTTCTTCTAGATTGAAGCATTCGTCTACAGTAGCAGTTTTTATATGTAGGTTTCACTCTATTCTCTCCTATATAGATAGATGAATTTGGAACTCTAAATCCAACATGGTTTGTAGTAGCTCTTTGAAACTTGACAAAAAAAACTACTTCTCAGTTTTCTTTCTATGGTTTGTTTCCTCTTCAAGTAGCCCGAAGCAGAGACTGTGGAAAAGCACTTTCATTGAGAGGGGTTGCCAAGCTTCTAAGGAATAACGAGTTTCCGAAATACCTGCAAATATTTTTTCACCCAATCTTGATGATACTTGGTGGTAATGATCAGTACACAAAACCCACTTGCCTCACCAAATTTTGTACTTCTAGGTTTAAGCGTTTGTCTACAGTAGAAGTTTTTATAATTAGGTTTCACTCTGTTCTCTCATATGTACATAGTGAATTTGGAACTCTAAATTCAACATGGTTTGTAGTCGTTCTTTGAAACTTGACAAAATAAAGGAGTTCTCAGTTTTGTTTCTATGGTTTGTTTCCTCTTCAAGTAGCCCTAGGCACAGACTGTGGAAAAGCACTTTCATTGAGAGGGCTTGCCAAGCTTCCAAGAAATTACGAGTTTCTGAAATACCAGCAAATATTTTTTCACCCAATCTTGATGATACGTGGTGGTAATGACAAGTAAACAAATCCCACTTGGCTCACCAAATTTTGTTCTTCTAGGTTGAAGCGTTCGTTTACAGTAGCAGTTTTAATTTTTAGGTTTAACTGTGTTCTCTCCTATATAGATAGACGAATTTGGAACTCTAAATCAAACACGGTTTGTAGTAGCTCTTTGAAACTTGAAAAAATAAAGGAATTCTCAGTTTTGTCTCTATGGTTTGTTTCCTCTTCAAGTAGCCCTAGGCCCAGACTGCGAAAAGCACTTCCATTGAGAAGGGTTGCCAAGCTTCCAAGAAATAACGAATTTCCGAAATACGAGCAAATATTCTTTCACTCAATCTTCACGATACTTGGTGGTAATGATCAGTACACAAATCCAACTTGGCTCACCAAATTTTTTTCTTCTAGGTTGAAGCGTTCGTCTACAGTAGCAGTTTTTATATGTAGGTTTCACTCTGTTCTCTCCTATATAGATAGATGAATTTGGAACTCTAAATCCAACATGGTTGTAGTAGCTCTTTGAAACTTGGCAAAAAAAAAGTAGTTCTCAGTTTTGTCTCTATGGTTTGTTTCCTATTCAAGTAGCCCTAAGAGGAGACTGTGGAAAACCACTTTCATTGAAGGTGGTTGCCAAGCTTCAAGAAATTACGAGTTTTTGAAATACCAGCAAATATTTTTTCACCCAATCTTGATGATACTGGGTGGTAATGATCAGTACACAAATCCCACTTGGCTCACCAAATTTTGTTCTTCTAGGTTGAAGCGTTCGTTTACAGTAGCAGTTGTTATTTTTAGGTTTCACTTTGTTCTCTCCTATATAGATAGATGAATTTGGAACTCTAAATCCAACACGGTTTCTCGTAGCTCTTTGAAACTTGAGAAAATTAAGGAGTTTTCATTTTTTTCTCTATGGTTTGTTTCCTCTTCAAGTAGCCCTCGGCACAGACTGTGGAAAAGCATTTTCATTGAGAGGGGTTGCCAAGCTTTAAGAAATAGCGAGTTTCCAAAATAGCAGCAAATATTTTTTCACCCGATCTTGATGATACTTGGTGGTAATGATCAGTACACAAATCCCACTTGGCTCACCAAATTGTGTTCTTCTAGATTGAAGCGTTCGTCTACAGTGGCAGTTTTTATATGTAGGTTTCACTCTGTTCTCTCCTATATAGATAGATGAATTTGGAACTCTAAATCCAACTTGGTTTGTAGTAGCTCTTTGAAACTTGACAAAATAATGGAGTTCTCAGTTTTGTCTCTATGGTTTGTTTCCTCTTCAAGTATCCCTAGGCACAGCCTGTGGAAAAGCACTTTCATTGAGAGAGGTTGCCAAGCTTCTAAGGAATAACGATTTTCCGAAATACCAGCAAATATTTTTCCCCCAATCTTGATGATACGTGGTGGTAATGACAAGTACACAAAGCCCACTTGGCTCACCAAATTTTGTTCTGCTAGGTTGAAGCGATCGTTTACAGTAGCAGTATTTATATTTAGGTTTCACTCTGTTCTCTCCTATATAGATAGATGAATTTGGAACTCTAAATCCAACTTGGTTTGTAGTAGCTCTTTGAAACTTGACAAAAAAAGGAGTTCTCAGTTTTGTCTCTATGGTTTGTTTTCGATTCAAGTAGTCCTAGGCACAAAATGTGGAAAAGCACTTCCATTGAGAGGGGTTGCCAAGCTTCTAAGAAATAACGAGTTTCCGAAATACCAGCAAATAGTTTTTCACACAATCTTGATGATACTTGGTGGTAATGATCAGTACACAAATCCCACTTGGCTCACCATATGGTGTTCTTCTAGATTGACGCGTTCGTCTACAGTAGCACTTTTTACACGTAGGTTTCACTCTGTTCTCTCCTATATAGATAGATGAATTTGGAACTCTAAATCCAACATGGTTTGTAGTAGCTCTTTGAAACTTGACAAAAAAAAGTAGTTCTCAGTTTTGTCTCTATGGTTTGCTTCATCTTCAAGTAGCCCTAGGCCCAGACTGTGGAAAAGCACTTCCATTGAGAGGGGGTGCCAAGCTTCTAAGAAATAACGAGTTTCGGATATACCAGCAAATATTCTTTCACCCAATCTTGATGATACTCGGTAGTAATGACCAGCATACAAATCCCACTTGGCTCAACAAATTGTGTTCTTCTAGGTTGAAGCGTTCCTCTACAGTAGCAGTTTTTATATTTAGGTTTCACTCTGTTCTCTCCTATATAGATAGATGAATTTGGAACTCTAAATCCAACATGGTTTGTACTAGCTATTTGAAACTTGACAAAAAAAACTACTTCTCAGTTTTCTTTCTATGGTTTGTTTCCTCTTCAAGTAGCCCGAAGCAGAGACTGTGGAAAAGCACTTTCATTGAGAGGGGTTGCCAAGCTTCTAAGGAATAACGAGTTTCCGAAATACCTGCAAATATTTTTTTCACCCAATCTTGATGATACTGGGCGGTAATGATCAGTACACAAAACCCACTTGCCTCACCAAATTTTGTGCTTCTATGTTTAAGCGTTTGTAACAGTAGAAGTTTTTATAATTAGGTTTCACCCTGTTCTCTCATATGTACATAGTGAATTTGGAACTCTAAATCCAACATGGTTTGTAGTCGCTCTTTGAAACTTGACAAAATAAAGGAGTTCTCAGTTTTGTTTCTATGGTTTGTTTCCTCTTCAAGTAGCCCTAGGCACAGACTGTGGAAAAGCACTTTCATTGAGAGGGCTTGCCAAGCTTCCAAGAAATTACGAGTTTCTGAAATACCAGCAAATATTTTTTCACCCAATCTTGATGATACGTGGTGGTAATGACAAGTAAACAAATCCCACTTGGCTCACCAAATTTTGTTCTTCTAGGTTGAAGCGTTCGTTTACAGTAGCAGTTTTAATTTTTAGGTTTAACTGTGTTCTCTCCTATATAGATAGATGAATTTGGAACTCTAAATCAAACACGGTTTGTAGTAGCTCTTTGAAACTTGAAAAAATAAAGGAATTCTCAGTTTTGTCTCTATGGTTTGTTTCCTCTTCAAGTAGCCCTAGGCCCAGACTGCGAAAAGCACTTCCATTGAGAAGGGTTGCCAAGCTTCCAAGAAATAACGAATTTCCGAAATACGAGCAAATATTCTTTCACTCAATCTTCACGATACTTGGTGGTAATGATCAGTACACAAATCCAACTTGGCTCACCAAATTTTTTTCTTCTAGGTTGAAGCGTTCGTCTACAGTAGCAGTTTTTATATGTAGGTTTCACTCTGTTCTCTCCTATATAGATAGATGAATTTGGAACTCTAAATCCAACATGGTTGTAGTAGCTCTTTGAAACTTGCAAAAAAAAAGTAGTTCTCAGTTTTGTCTCTATGGTTTGTTTCCTATTCAAGTAGCCCTAAGAGGAGACTGTGGAAAACCACTTTCATTGAAGGTGGTTGCCAAGCTTCAAGAAATTACGAGTTTTTGAAATACCAGCAAATATTTTTTCACCCAATCTTGATGATACTGGGTGGTAATGATCAGTACACAAATCCCACTTGGCTCACCAAATTTTGTTCTTCTAGGTTGAAGCGTTCGTTTACAGTAGCAGTTGTTATTTTTAGGTTTCACTTTGTTCTCTCCTATATAGATAGATGAATTTGGAACTCTAAATCCAACACGGTTTTTCCTAGCTCTTTGAAACTTGAGAAAATTAAGGAGTTTTCATTTTTTTCTCTATGGTTTGTTTCCTCTTCAAGTAGCCCTCGGCACAGACTGTGGAAAAGCATTTTCATTGAGAGGGGTTGCCAAGCTTTAAGAAATAGCGAGTTTCCAAAATAGCAGCAAATATTTTTTCACCCGATCTTGATGATACTTGGTGGTAATGATCAGTACACAAATCCCACTTGGCTCACCAAATTGTGTTCTTCTAGATTGAAGCGTTCGTCTACAGTGGCAGTTTTTATATGTAGGTTTCACTCTGTTCTCTCCTATATAGATAGATGAATTTGGAACTCTAAATCCAACTTGGTTTGTAGTAGCTCTTTGAAACTTGACAAAATAATGGAGTTCTCAGTTTTGTCTCTATGGTTTGTTTCCTCTTCAAGTATCCCTAGGCACAGCCTGTGGAAAAGCACTTTCATTGAGAGAGGTTGCCAAGCTTCTAAGGAATAACGATTTTCCGAAATACCAGCAAATATTTTTCCCCCAATCTTGATGATACGTGGTGGTAATGACAAGTACACAAAGCCCACTTGGCTCACCAAATTTTGTTCTGCTAGGTTGAAGCGATCGTTTACAGTAGCAGTATTTATATTTAGGTTTCACTCTGTTCTCTCCTATATAGATAGATGAATTTGGAACTCTAAATCCAACTTGGTTTGTAGTAGCTCTTTGAAACTTGACAAAAAAAGGAGTTCTCAGTTTTGTCTCTATGGTTTGTTTTCGATTCAAGTAGTCCTAGGCACAAAATGTGGAAAAGCACTTCCATTGAGAGGGGTTGCCAAGCTTCTAAGAAATAACGAGTTTCCGAAATACCAGCAAATAGTTTTTCACACAATCTTGATGATACTTGGTGGTAATGATCAGTACACAAATCCCACTTGGCTCACCATATGGTGTTCTTCTAGATTGACGCGTTCGTCTACAGTAGCACTTTTTACACGTAGGTTTCACTCTGTTCTCTCCTATATAGATAGAAGAATTTGGAACTCTAAATCCAACATGGTTTGTAGTAGCTCTTTGAAACTTGACAAAAAAAAGTAGTTCTCAGTTTTGTCTCTATGGTTTGCTTCATCTTCAAGTAGCCCTAGGCCCAGACTGTGGAAAAGCACTTCCATTGAGATGGGGTGCCAAGCTTCTAAGAAATAACGAGTTTCGGATATACCAGCAAATATTCTTTCACCCAATCTTGATGATACTCGGTAGTAATGACCAGCATACAAATCCCACTTGGCTCAACAAATTGTGTTCTTCTAGGTTGAAGCGTTCCTCTACAGTAGCAGTTTTTATATTTAGGTTTCACTCTGTTCTCTCCTATATAGATAGATGAATTTGGAACTCTAAATCCAACATGGTTTGTACTAGCTATTTGAAACTTGACAAAAAAAACTACTTCTCAGTTTTCTTTCTATGGTTTGTTTCC
Organism: Callospermophilus lateralis; assembly: GCF_048772815.1. Lineage (NCBI taxonomy): Eukaryota > Metazoa > Chordata > Mammalia > Rodentia > Sciuridae > Callospermophilus > Callospermophilus lateralis. The sequence goes on from NW_027516651.1 coordinate 21,516, forward strand.
TCTTCAAGTAGCCCGAAGCAGAGACTGTGGAAAAGCACTTTCATTGAGAGGGGTTGCCAAGCTTCTAAGGAATAACGAGTTTCCGAAATACCTGCAAATATTTTTTTCACCCAATCTTGATGATACAGGGTGGTAATGATCAGTACACAAAACCCACTTGCCTCACCAAATTTTGTGCTTCTATGTTTAAGCGTTTGTAACAGTAGAAGTTTTTATAATTTGGTTTCACCCTGTTCTCTCATATGTACATAGTGAATTTGGAACTCTAAATCCAACATGGTTTGTAGTCGCTCTTTGAAACTTGACAAAATAAAGGAGTTCTCAGTTTTGTTTCTATGGTTTGTTTCCTCTTCAAGTAGCCCTATCCACAGACTGTGGAAAAGCACTTTCATTGAGAGGGCTTGCCAAGCTTCCAAGAAATTACGAGTTTCTGAAATAAAAGCAAATATTTTTTCACCCAATCTTGATGATACGTGGTGGTAATGACAAGCACACAAATCCCACTAGGCTCACCAAATTTTTTTCTTCCAGGTTGAAGCGTTCGTTTACAGTAGCAGTTTTAATTTTTAGGTTTAACTGTGTTCTCTCCTATATAGATAGATGAATTTGGAAATCTAAATCAAACACGGTTCGTAGTAGCTCTTTGAAACCTGAAAAAATAAAGGAGTTCTCAGTTTTGTCTCTATGGTTTGTTTCCTCTTCAAGTAGCCCGAGGCCCAGACTGCGAAAAGCACTTCCATTGAGAAGGGTTGCCAAGCTTCTAACAAATAACGAGTTTCCGAAATACGAGCAAATATTCTTTCACTCAATCTTCATGATACTTGGTGGTAATGATCAGTACACAAATCCCACTTGGCTCACCAAATTTTTTTCTTCTAGGTTGAAGCGTTCGTCTACAGTAGCAGTTTTTATATGTAGGTTTCCCTCTGTTCTCTCCTATATAGATAGATGAATTTGGAACTCTATATGCAACATGGTTGTAGTAGCTCTCTGAAACTTGGCAAAAAAAAGTAGTTCTCAGTTTTGTCTCTATGGTTTGTTTCCTCTTCAAGTAGCCCTAAGAGGAGACTGTGGAAAACCACTTTCATTGAAAGTGGTTGCCAAGCTTCCAAGAAATTACGAGTTTTCGAAAAACCAGCAAATATTTTTCTCCCAATCTTGATGATACGGGGTGGAAGTGACACGTATAGAAAGCCCACTTGGCTCACCAAATTTTGTTCTTCTACGTTGAAGCATTCGTTTACAGTAGCAGTATTTATTTTTAGGATTCACTCTGTTCTCTCCTATATAGATAGATGAATTTGGAACTCTAAATCCAACATGGTTTGTAGTAGCTCTTTGAAACTTGACAAAATAAAAGAGTTCTCAGTTTTGACTCCATGGTTTGTTTTGGATTCAAGTAGCCCTAGGCACAGACTGTGGAAAAGCACTTTCATTGAGAGTGGTTGCCAAGCTGCTAAGAAATAACGAGTTTCCGAAATACCAGCAAATATTTTTTCACCCAATCTTGATGATACTTGGTGGTAATGAACAGTACACAAGTTCCACTTGGCTCACCTAATTGTGTTCTTCTAGGTTGAAGCGTTCGTCTACAGTACCAGTTTTTATATGTAGGTTTCACTCTGTTCTCTCCTATATAGATAGATGAATTTGGAACTCTAAATCCAACATGGTTTGTAGTAGCTCTTTGAAACTTGACAAAAAAAACTAGTTCTCAGTTTTGTCTCTATGGTTTGTTTCCTCTTCAGGTAGCCCGAAGCAGAGACTGTGGAAAAGCACTTTCATTGAGAGGGGTTGCCAAGCTTCCAAGAAATTACGAGTTTCTGAAATACCAGCAAATATTTTTTCACCCAATCTTGATGATACGTGGTGGTAATGACAAGTACACAAATCCCACTTGGCTCACCAAATTTTGTTCTTCTAGATTGAAGCATTCGTCTACAGTAGCAGTTTTTATATGTAGGTTTCACTCTGTTCTCTCCTATATAGATAGATGAATTTGGAACTCTAAATCCAACATGGTTTGTAGTAGCTCTTTGAAACTTGACAAAAAAAACTACTTCTCAGTTTTGTTTCTATGGTTTGTTTCCTCTTCAAGTAGCCCGAAGCAGAGACTGTGGAAAAGCACTTTCATTGAGAGGGGTTGCCAAGCTTCTAAGGAATAACGAGTTTCCGAAATACCTGCAAATATTTTTTCACCCAATCTTGATGATACTCGGTGGTAATGATCAGTACACAAAACCCACTTGCCTCACCAAATTTTGTACTTCTAGGTTTAAGCGTTTGTCTACAGTAGAAGTTTTTATAATTAGGTTTCACTCTGTTCTCTCATATGTACATAGTGAATTTGGAACTCTAAATTCAACATGGTTTGTAGTCGCTCTTTGAAACTTGACAAAATAAAGGAGTTCTCAGTTTTGTTTCTATGGTTTGTTTCCTCTTCAATAGCCCTAGGCACAGACTGTGGAAAAGCACTTTCATTGAGAGGGCTTGCCAAGCTTCCAAGAAATTACTAGTTTCTGAAATACCAGCAAATATTTTTTCACCCAATCTTGATGATACGTGGTGGTAATGACAAGTAAATAAATCTCACTTGGCTCACCAAATTTTGTTCTTCTAGGTTGAAGCGTTTGTTTACAGTAGCAGGTTTAATTTTTAGGTTTAACTGTGTTCTCTCCTATATAGATAGATGAATTTGGAACTCTAAATCAAACACGGTTTGTAGTAGCTCTTTGAAACTTGAAAAAATAAAGGAATTCTCAGTTTTGTCTCTATGGTTTGTTTCCTCTTCAATTAGCCCTAGGCCCAGACTGCGAAAAGCACTTCCATTGAGAAAGGTTGCCAAGCTTCCTAGAAATAACGAATTTCCGAAACACGAGCAAATATTCTTTCACTCAATCTACACGATACTTGGTGGTAATGATCAGTACACAAATCCAACTTGGCTCACCAAATTTTTTTCTTCTACGTTGAAGCGTTCGTCTACAGTAGCAGTTTTTATATGTAGGTTTCACTCTGTTCTCTCCTATATAGATAGATGAATTTGGAACTCTAAATCCAACATGGTTGTAGTAGCTCTTTGAAACTTGGCAAAAAAAAAGTAGTTCCCAGTTTTGTCTCTATGGTTTGTTTCCTATTCAATTAGCCCTAAGAGGAGACTGTGGAAAACCACTTTCATTGAAAGTGGTTGCCAAGCTTCAAGAAATTACGAGTTTTCGAAATACCAGCAAATATTTTTTCACCCAATCTAGATGATACTGGGTGGTAATGATCAGTACACAAATCCCACTTGGCTCACCAAATTTTGTTCTTCTAGGTTGAAGCATTCGTTTACAGTAGCAGTTGTTATTTTTAGGTTTCACTTTGATCTCTCCTATATAGATAGATGAATTTGGAACTCTAAATCCAACACGGTTTTTCGTAGCTCTTTGAAACTTGAGAAAATTAAGGAGTTTTCAGTTTTTCCTCTATGGTTTGTTTCCTCTTCAAGTAGCCCTCGGCACAGACTGTGGAAAAGCACTTTCATTGAGAGGGGTTGCCAAGCTTTAAGAAATAGCGAGTTTCCAAAATAGCAGCAAATATTTTTTCACCCAATCTTAATGATACTTGGTGGTAATGATCAGTACACAAATCCCACTTGGCTCACCAAATTGTGTTCTTCTAGATTGAAGCGTTCGTCTACAGTGGCAGTTTTTATATGTAGGTTTCACTCTGTTCTCTCCTATATAGATAGATGAATTTGGAACTCTAAATCCAACTTGGTTTGTAGTAGCTCTTTGAAACTTGACAAAAAAAGGAGATCTCAGTTTTGTCTCTATGGTTTGTTTTCGATTCAAGTAGTCCTAGGCACAAACTGTGGAAAAGCACTTCCATTGAGAGGGGTTGCCAAGCTTCTAAGAAATAACGAGTTTCCGAAATACCAGCAAATAGTTTTTCACACAATCTTGATGATACTTGGTGGTAATGATCAGTACACAAATCCCACTTGGCTCACCATATGGTGTTCTTCTAGATTGACGCGTTCGTCTACAGTAGCACTTTTTACACGTAGGTTTCACTCTGTTCTCTCCTATATAGATAGAATAATTTGGAACACTAAATCCAACATGGTTTGTAGTAGCTCTTTGAAACTGGACAAAAAAAGTAGTTCTCAGTTTTGTCTCTATGGTTTGCTTCATCTTCAAGTAGCCCTAGGCCCAGACTGTGGAAAAGCACTTCCATTGAGAGGGGGTGCCCAGCTTCTAAGAAATAACGAGTTTCGGATATACCAGCAAATATTCTTTCACCCAATCTTGATGATACTCAGTAGTAATGATCAGCATACAAATCCCACTTGGCTCAACAAATTGTGTTCTTCTAGGTTGAAGCGTTCCTCTACAGTAGCAGTTTTTATATTTAGGTTTCACTCTGTTCTCTCCTATATAGATAGATGAATTTGGAACTCTAAATCCAACATGGTTTGTAGTAGCTCTTTGAAACTTGACAAAAAAAAACTACTTCTCAGATTTCTTTCTATGGTTTGTTTCCTCTTCAAGTAGCCCGAAGCAGAGACTGTGGGAAAGCACTTTCATTGAGAGGGGTTGCCAAGCTTCTAAGGAATAACGAGTTTCCGAAATACCTGCAAATATTTTTTCACCCAATCTTGATGATACTGGGTGGTAATGATCAGTACACAAAACCCACTTGCCTCACCAAATTTTGTGCTTCTAGGTTTAAGCGTTTGTAACAGTAGAAGTTTTTATAATTAGGTTTCACCCTGTTCTCTCATATGTACATAGTGAATTTAAAACTCTAAATCCAACATGGTTTGTAGTCGCTCTTTGAAACTTGACAAAATAAAGGAGTTCTCAGTTTGTTTCTATGGTTTGTTTCCTCTTCAAGTAGCCCTATCCACATAGTGTGGAAAAGCACTTTCATTGAGAGGGCTTGCCAAGCTTCCAAGAAATTACGAGTTTCTGAAATACCAGCAAATATTTTTTCACCCAATCTTGATGATACGTGGTTCTAATGACAGGCACACAAATCCCACTAGGCTCATCAAATTTTGTTCTTCTAGGTTGAAGCGTTCGTTTACAGTAGCAGTTTTAATTTTTAGGTTTAACTGAGTTCTCTCCTATATAGATAGATGAATTTGGAACTCTAAATCAAACACGGTTTGTAGTAGCTCTTTGAAACTTGAAAAAATAAAGGAGTTCTCAGTTTTGTCTCTATTTTTTGTTTCCTCTTCAAGTAGCCCTAGGCCCAGACTGCGAAAAGCACTTCCATTGAGAAGGGTTGCCAAGCTTCTAACAAATAACGAGTTTCTGAAATACGAGCAAATATTCTTTCACCCAATCTTGATGATACTCGGTAGTAATGATCTGCATACAAATCCCACTTGGCTCACCAAATTGTGTTCTTCTAGGTTGAAGCGTTCGTCTACAGTAGCAGTTTTTATATGTAGGTTTCACTCTGTTCTCTCCTATATAGATAGATGAATTTGGAACTCTAAATCCAACATGGTTGTAGTAGATCTTTGAAACTTGGCAAAAAAAAGTAGTTCTCAGTTTTGTCTCTATGGTTTGTTTCCTCTTCAAGTAGCCCTAAGAGGAGACTGTGGAAAACCACTTTCATTGAAAGTGGTTGCCAAGCTTCCAAGAAATTACGAGTTTTCGAAAAACCAGCAAATATTTTTCTCCCAATCTTGATGATACGGGGTGGAAATTACACGTACAGAAAGCCCACTTGGCTCACCAAATTTAGTTCTTCTACTTTGAAGCATTCGTTTACAGTAGCAGTATTTATTTTTAGGATTCACTCTGTTCTCTCCTATATAGATAGATGAATTTGGAACTCTAAATCCAACATGGTTTGTAGTAGCTCTTTGAAACTTGACAAAATAAAAGAGTTCTCAGTTTTGACTCCATGGTTTGTTTTTGATTCAAGTAGCCCTAGGCACAGACTGTGGAAAAGCACTTTCATTGAGAGTGGTTGCCAAGCTGCTAAGAAATAACGAGTTTCCGAAATACCAGCAAATATTTTTTCACCCAATCTTGATGATACTTGGTGGTAATGATCAGTACACAAGTCCCACTTGGATCACCAAATTGATTTCTTGTAGATTGAAGCGTTCGTCTACAGTAGCAGTTTTTATATGTAGGTTTCACTCTGTTCTCTCCTATATAGATAGATGAATTTGGAACTCTAAATCCAACATGGTTTGTAGTAGCTCTTTGAAACTTGACAAAAAAAACTAGTTCTCAGTTTTGTCTCTATGGTTTGTTTCCTCTTCAAGTAGCCCGAAGCAGAGACTGTGGAAAAGCACTTTCATTGAGAGGGCTGCCAAGCTTCCAAGAATTTACGAGTTTCTGAAATACCAGCAAATATTTTTTCAACCAATCTTGATGATACGTGGTGGTAATGACAAGTACACAAATCCCACTTGGCTCACCAAATTTTGTTCTTCTAGATTGAAGCGTTTGTCTACAGTAGCAGTTTTTATATGTAGGTTTCACTCTGTTCTCTCCTATATAGATAGATCAATTTGGAACTCTTAATCCAACATGGTTTGTAGTAGCTCTTTGAAACTTGACAAGAAAAACTACTTCTCAGTTTTGTTTCTATGGTTTGTTTCCTCTTCAAGTAGCCCGAAGCAGAGACTGTGGAAAAGCACTTTTATTGAGAGGGGTTGCCAAGCTTCTAAGGAATAACGAGTTTCCGAAATACCTGCAAATATTTTTTCACCCAATCTTGATGAAACTTGGTGGTAATGATCAGTGCACAAATCCCACTTGGCTCACCAAATTTTGTTCTTATAGGTTTAAGCGTTCTTCTACAGTAGCAGTTTTTATATTTAGGTTTCACTCTGTTCTCTCCTATATAGATAGATGAATTTGGAACTCTAAATCCAACATGGTTTGTAGTAGCTCTTTGAAACTTGACAAAATAAAGGAGTACTCAGTTTTGTCTCTATGGTTTGTTTCCTCTTCAAGTAGCCCTAGGCACAGACTGTGGAGAAGCACTTTCATTGAGAGGGGTTGCCAAGCTTCTAAGAAAGAACGAGTTTCCGAAATACCGGCAAATATTTTTTCACGCAATCTTGATGATACAAGGTGGTAATGATCAGCACACAAATCCCAGTTGGCTCACCAAATTGTGTTCTTCTTGATTGAAGCCTTCGTCTATAGTAGCAGTTTTAATATGTAGGTTTCACTCTGTTCTCTCCTATATAGATAGATGATTCTGGAAATCTAAATACAACATGGCTTGTAGTAGCTCTTTGAAACTTGACCAAAAAAAGTAGTTTTCAGTTTTGCTCTATGGTTTGTTTCCTTTTCAAGTAGCCCTAAGCAGAGACTGTGGAAAAGCACTTTCATTGAAAGTGGTTGCCAAGCTTCCAATAAACTATGAGTTTACGAAATACCAGCAAATATTTTTTCACCCAATCTTGATGAAACGGGGTGGTAATGACAAGTACACAAAGCCCACTTGGCTCACCAAATTTTGTTCTTCTAGGTTGAAGCGTTCGTTTACAGTAGCAGTTTTAATTTTTAGGTTTCACTCTGTTCTCTCCTATATAGATAGATGAATTTGGAAATAAATCCAACATGGTTCGTAGTAGCTTTTTGAAACTTGACAAAATAAAGGAGTTCTCAGTTTGGTCTCTATGGTTTGTTTCTTCTTCAAGTAGCCCTAGGCACAGACTGTGGAAAAGCACTTTCCTTGAGAGGGGTGCCAAGCTTTCAAGAAATTACGAGTTTCCGAAATACCAGCCAATATTTTTTATCCCAATCTTGATGATACTTGGTGGTAATGATCAGTACACAAATTCCACTTGGCTCACCAAATTTTGTTCTTCTAGGTTGAAGCATTCCTCTAAAGTAGCAGTTTTTATCTTTAGGTTTCCCTGTGTTCTCTCCTATATAGATAGATGAATTTGGAACTCTAAATCCAACATGGTTTTTAGTAGCTCTTTGAAACTTGACAAAATAAAGTAGTTCTCTGTTTTGTCTCTATGGCTTGTTTCCTGTTCAAGTAGCCCTAGGCACAGACTGTGGAAAAGCATTTCATTGAGAGGGGTTGCAAAGCTTCTAAGAAATAACGATTTTCCGAAATACCAGCAAATATTTTTTCACCCAAACTTGATGATTCTTGGTGGTAATGATCAGTACACAAAACCCACTTGCCTCACCAAATTTTGTGCTTCTAGGTTGAAGCGTTCGTCTAAAGTAGCAGTTTTTATATGTAGGTTTCCTTGTGTTCTCTCCTATATAGATAGATGAATTTGGAACTCTAAATCCAACATGGTTTGTAGTACCTCTTTGAAACTTGACAAAAAAAGTAGTTCTCAGTTTTGTCTCTATGGTTTGTTTCCTCTTTAAGTAGCCCTAAGCAGAGACTGTGGAAAAGCACTTTCATTTAAAGGGCTTGCCAAGCTTCCAAGAAATTACGACTTTCCCATATACCAGCAAATATTTTTTCACCCAATCTTGATGATACGTGGTGGTAATGACAAGTACACAAAGCCCACTAGGCTCGCCAAATTTTGTTCTTCTAGGTTGAAGCATTCGTTTACAGTAGCAGTTTTTATTTTTAGGTTTCACTCTGTTCTCTCCTATATAGATAGTTGATTTTGGAACTCTAAATCCAACATGGTTTCTAGTAGCTCTTTGAAACGTGACAAAATAAAGGAGTTCTCAGTTTTGTCACTATGGTTTGTTTCCTCTTCAAGTAGCCCTAGGCACAGACTGTGGAAAACCAATTTCATTGAGAGGGGTTGCCAAGCTTCTTCGAAATAACGATTTTCCAAAATACCAGCAAATATTTTTTCAGCCAATCTTGATGTTAAATGGTGGTAATGATCAGTACACAAATCCCACTTGTCTCACCAAATTTTGTTCTTTTATGTTTAAGCGTTCGTCTACAGTAGCAGTTTTTATATTTAGGTTTCACTCTGTTCTCTCCTATATAGATAGATGAATTTGGAACTCTAAATCCAACATGGTTTGTAGTAGCTTTTTGAAACGTGACAAAATAAAGGAGTTCTCAGTTTTGTCACTATGCTTTGTTTCCTCTTCAAGTAGCCCTAGGCACAGACTGTGGAAAAGTACTTTCATTGAGAGGGGTTGCCAAGCTTCTAAGAAATAACAAGTTTCCGATATACCAGAAAATATTTTTTCACCCTATCTTGAGGATACTTGGGGCTAATTATCAGTACACAAGTCCCACTTGGCTCACCAAATTGTGTTCTTCTAGATTTAAGCGTTCGTCTACAATAGCAGTTTTTATATTTAGGTTTCACTCTGTTCTCTCCTATATAGATAGATGAATTTGGAAATCTAAATCCAACATGGGTTGTAGTAGCTCTTTGAAACTTGACAAAATAAAAGAGTTCTCAGTTTAGTCTCTATGGTTTGTTTCCTCTTCAAGTAGTCCTAAGCAGAGACTGTGGAAAAGCAATTTCATTGAAAGGGGTTGCCAAGCTTCCAAGAAATTAGGAGTTTCTGAAATACCAGCGAATATTTTTTCACCCAATCTTAATGATACGTGGTGGTAATGATCGGTACACAAATCCCACTTGACTCACCAAATTTTGTTCTTCTAGGTAGAAGCGTTCTTTTACAGTAGCAGTTTTTATTTTTAGGTTTCACTTTGTTCTCTCCTATATAGATAGATGAACTTGGAACTCTAAATCCAAAATGGTGTGTAGTAGCTCTTTGAAACTTGACAAAATAAAGTAGTTTTCAGGTTTGTCTCTATGGTTTGTTTCCTCTTGAAGTAGCCCTAGGCACAGACTGTGGAAAATCACTTTCATTGAGAGGGGTTGCCAAGCTTCTAAGAAATAACGAGTTTCCGAAATACCAGCAAATATTTTTTCACCCAATCTTGATGATACTTGGTGGTAATGATCAGTATACAAATCCCACTTGGCTCACCAAATTGTGTTCTTCTAGTTTGAAGCGTTCGTCTAAAGTAGAAGTTTTTATATGTAGGTTTCACTCTTTTCTCTCCTATATAGATAGATGATTTTGGAACTCTAAATCCAACATGGTTTGTAGTAGCTCTTTGAAACTTGACAAAATAAAGGAGTTCTCAGTTTAGTCTTTATGGTTTGTTTCCTCTTCAAGTAGCCCTAGGCACAGACTGTGGAAAAGCACTTTTATTGAGAGAGGTGGCCAAACTTCTAAGAAACAAAGATTTTCCGAAACCAGCAAATATTTTTTCAACCAATCTTGGATATTCTTTTTGATAATGATCAGTACACAAATCCCACTTGGCCCACCAAATTTTGTTCTTCTAGGTTGAAGCGTTCGTCTACACTAGCACTTTTTATATTTAGGTTTCATCTGTTCTCTCCTATATAGATAGATGAATTTGGAACTCTAAATCCAACATGGTTTGCAGTGGGTCTTTGAAACTTGACAAAATAAAGGAGTTCACAGTTTTGTCTCTATGGTTTGTTTCCTCTTCAAGTAGCCCTAGGCACAGACTGTGGAAAAGCACTTTCATTGAGAGGGGTTGCCAAGCTTCTAAGAAATAACGAGTTTCCGAAATACCAGCAAATATTTTTTCACCCAATCTTGATGATACGTGGTGGTAATGACAAGTACACAGAGCCCACTTGGCTCATTAAATTTTGTTCTTCTAGGTTGAAGCGTTCGTTTACAGTAGCAGTTTTTATTTTTAGGTTTCACTCTGTTCTCTCCTATATAGATAGAAGAATTTGGAACTCTCAATTTAACATGGTTTGTAGTAACTCTTTGAAACTTGACAAAATAAAGTAGTTCTCAGGTTTGTCTCTATGGTTTGTTTCCTCTTGAAGTAGCCCTAGGCACGGACTGTGGAAAAGCACTTCCATTGAGAGGGGCTGATAAGGTTATAAGAAATAACGAGTTTCCGAAATACCAGCAAATATTTTATCACCCAATCTTGATGATACTTGGTGGTAATGATCAGTACACAAATCCCACTTGACTCACCAAATTGTGTTCTTCTAGATGGAAGCGTTCCTCTACAGTAGCAGTTTCTATATGTAGGTTTCACTCTGTTCTCTCCTATATAGATAGATGAATTTGGAACTCTAAATCCAACATGGTTTGTAGTAGCTCTTTGAAACTTGACAAAATAAAGGAGTTCACAGTTTTGTCTTTATGGTTTGTTTCCTCTTCAAATAGCCCTAGACACAGACTCTGGAAAAGCACTTTCATTGAGAGGGGTTGCCAAGCTTCTAAGAAATAACGAGTTTCCGAAATACCAGCAAATATTTTTTCACCCACTCTTGATGATACGTGGTGGTAATGACAAGTACACAAAGCCCACTTGGCTAACCAAATTTTGTTCTTCTAGGTTGAATCGTTCGTTTACAGTACCATTTTTTATTTTTAGGTTTCACTCTGTTTACTCCTATATAGATAGATGATTTTGGAACTCTAAATCCAACATGGTTTGTAGTAGCTATTTGAAACTTGACAAAATATAGGAGTTCTCAGTTTTGTCTCTATGGTTTGTTTCCTCTTCAAGTAGCCCTAGGCACAGACTGTGGAAAACCAATTTCATAGAGAGGGGTTGCCAAGCTTCTAAGTAATAACGAGCTTCAGAAATACCAGCAAATATTTTTTCACCCTATATTGATGATACTTGGTGGTAATGATCAGTATACAAATCCCACTTGGCTCACCAAATTGTGTTCTTCTAGTTTGAAGCGTTCATCTACAGAAGCAGTATTTATATATAGGTTTCACTCTGTTCTCTCCTATATAGATAGATGATTTTGGAACTCTAAATCCAACATGGTTTGTAGTAGATCTTTGAAACTTGACAAAATATAGGAATTCTCAGTTTTTTCTCTAAGGTTTGTTTGCTCTTCAAGTAGCCCTAGGAACAGACTGTGAAAAAAAATTTCATTGAGAGGGGTTGCAAAACTTCTAAGAAATAATGAGTTTCCGAAATACCAGCAAATATTTTTTCACCAATCTCGATGATACTGGGTGGTAATGATCAGTACTCAAATCCCACTTGGCTCGCCAAATTTTGTTCTTCTAGGTTTTAGCGTTCGTCTACAGTAGCAGTTTTTATATTTCGGTTTCCCTGTGTTCTCTCCTATATAGATAGATGAATTTGGAACTCCAAATCCAACATGGTATGTAGTAGCTCTTTGAAACTTGGCAAAATATAGGAGTTCTCAGTTTTGTCTCTATGGTTTGTTTCCTCTTCAGGTAGCCCTAAGCAGAGACTGTGGAAAAGCACTTTCATTGAAAGGGGTTGCAAATCTTCCACGAAATTACGAGTTTCCGAAATACCAGCAAATATTTTTTCACCCAAACTTGATGATACGTGGTGGTAATGACAAGTACACAAAGCGCACTTGGCTAACCAAATTTTGTTCTTCTAGGTTGAAGCGTTCGTTTTAAGTACCAGTTTTTATTTTTAGGTTTCACTCTGTTCTCTCCTATATAGAGAGATGATTTTGGAACTCTAAATCCAACATGGTGTGTAGTAGCTCTTTGAAACTTGACAAAATATAGGAGTTCTCAGTTTTGTCTCTATGATTTGTTTCCTCTTCAAGTAGACCTAGGCACAGACTGTGGAAAACCAATTTCATTGAGAGGGGTTGCCAAGCTTCGAAGTAATAACGAGTTTCCGAAATACCAGCAAATATTTTTTCACCCTATCTTGATGATACTTGGTGGTAATGATCAGTACACAAATCCCACTTGGCTCACCAAATTGTGTTCTTCTAGTTTGAAGCGTTCGTCTAAAGTAGAAGTTTTTATATGTAGGTTTCACTCTTTTCTCTCCTATATAGATAGATGATTTTGGAACTCTAAATCCAACATGGTTTGTAGTAGCTCTTTGAAACTTGACAAAATAAAGGAGTTCTCAGTTTAGTCTTTATGGTTTGTTTCCTCTTCAAGTAGCCCTAGGCACAGACTGTGGAAAAGCACTTTTATTGAGAGAGGTGGTCAAACTTCTAAGAAACAAATATTTTCCGAAACCAGCAAATATTTTTTCAACCAATCTTGGTGATTCTTGGTGATAATGATCAGTACACAAATCCCACTTGGCCCACCAAATTTTGTTCTTCTAGGTTGAAGCATTCGTCTACACTAGCACTTTTTATATTTAGGTTTCACTCTGTTCTCTCCTATATAGTTAGATGAATTTGGAACTCTAAATCCAACATGGTTTGCAGTGGGTCTTTGAAACTTGACAAAATAAAGGAGTTCACAGTTTTGTCTCTATGGTTTGTTTCCTCTTCAAGTAGCCCTAGGCACAGACTGTGGAAAAGCACTTTCATTGAGAGGGGTTGCCAAGCTTCTAAGAAATAACGAGTTTCCGAAATACCAGCAAATATTTTTTCACCCAATCTTGATGATACGTGGTGGTAATGACAAGTACACAGAGCCCACTTGGCTCATTAAATTTTGTTCTTCTAGGTTGAAGCATTCGTTTACAGTAGCAGTTTTTATTTTTAGGTTTCACTCTGTTCTCTCCTATATAGATAGATGAATTTGGAACTCTAAATTTAACATGGTTTGTAGTAACTCTTTGAAACTTGACAAAATAAAGTAGTTCTCAGGTTTGTCTCTATGGTTTGTTTCCTCTTGAAGTAGCCCTAGGCACGGACTGTGGAAAAGCACTTCCATTGAGAGGGGCTGATAAGGTTATAAGAAATAACGAGTTTCCGAAATACCAGCAAATATTTTTTCACCCAATCTTGATGATACTTGGTGGTAATGATCAGTACACAAATCCCACTTGGCTCACCAAATTGTGTTCTTCTAGATGGAAGCGTTCCTCTACAGTAGCAGTTTCTATATGTAGGTTTCACTCTGTTCTCTCCTATATAGATAGATGAATTTGGAACTCTAAATCCAACATGGTTGTAGTAGCTCTTTGAAACTTGAAAAAATAAAGAAGTTCTCAGTTTTGACTCTATGGTTTGTATCCTCTTCAGGTAGCGCTAGGCCCAGACTGCGAAAAGCACTTCCATTGAGAAGGGTTGCCAAGCTTCCAAGAAATTACGAGTTTCCGAAATACCAGCAAATATTTTTTCACCCAATGTTCATGATAAGGGGTGGTAATGACATGTACAGAAAGCGGACTAGGCTCACCAAATTTTGTTCTTCTATGTTGAAGCATTCGTTTACAGTAGCAGTATTTATTTTTAGGTTTCACTCTGTTCTCTCCTATATAGATAGATGAATTTGGAACTCTAAATCCAACATGGTTTGTAGTAGCTTTTTGAAACTTGACAAAATAAAGGAGTTCTCAGTTTTGTCTCTATGGTTTGTTTCCTCTTCACGTAGCCCTAGGCACAGTCTGTGGAAAAGCACTTTATTTGAGAGGGGTTACCAAGCTACTAAAGAATAACGGGTTTCCGAAATACCAGCAAATATTTTTTCACCCAATCTTGATGATACTGCGAGGTAATGATCAGTACACAAATCCCACTTGGCTCACCAAATTTTGTTCTTCTAGGTTGAAGCGTTGGTTTACAGTAGCAGTTTTTATTTTTAGGTTTCACTTTGTTCTCTCCTATATAGATAGATGAATTTGGAACTCTAAATCCAACACGGTTTTTCGTAGCTCTTTGAAACTTGACAAAATAAAGGAGTTTTCAGTTTTTTCTCTATGGTTTGTTCCTTCTTCAAGTAGCCCTCGGCACAGACTGTGGAAAAGCACTTTCATTGAGAGGGGTTGCCAAGCTTCTAAGAAATAGCGAGTTTCCGAAATAGCAGCAAATATTTTTTCACCCAATCTTGATGATACTTGGTGGTAATGATCAGTACACAAATCCCACTTGGCTCACCAAATTGTGTTCTTCTAGATTGAAGCGTTCGTCTACAGTGGCATTTTTTACATGTAGGTTTCACTCTATTCTCTCCTATATAGATAGATGAATTTGGAACTCTAAATCCAACTTGGTTTGTAGAAGCTCTTTGAAACTTGACAAAATAAAGTATTTCTCAGTTTTGTCTCTATTGTTTGTTTCCTCTTCAAGCAGCCCTAGGCACAGACTGTGGAAAAGCACTTTCATTGTGATGGGCTTGCCAAGCTTCCAAGAAGTTACGAGTTTCCGAAATACCAGCAAATATTTTTTCACCAAATCTTGATGATACGTGGTGGTAATGATCGGTAAACAAATCCCACTTGACTCACAAATTTTGTTCTTCTAGGTTGAAGCGTTCGTTTACAGTAGCAGTTTTTATTTTTAGGTTTAACTGTGTTCTCTCCTATATAGATAGATGAATTTGGAATTCTAAATCAAACACGGTTTGTAGTAGCTCTTTGAATCTAGAAAAAATAAAGGAGTTCTCAGTTTTGTCTATATGGTTTGTTTCCTCTTCAAGTAGCCCTAGGCCCAGACTGCAAAAAGCACTTCTATTGAGATGGGTTGCCAAGCTTCTAAGAAATAACGAGTTTCCGAAATATGAGCAAATATTCTTTCACTCAATCTTCATGATACTTTGGTGGTAATGATCAGTACACAAATCCCACTTGGCTCACCAAATTGTGTTCTTCTAGATTGAAGCTTTCGTCTACAGTAGCAGTTTTTATATGTAGGTTTCACTCTGTTTCTCTCCTATATAGATAGATGAATTTGGAAATCTAAATGCAACATGGTTGTAGCAGCTCTTTGAAACTTGAAAAAATAAAGAAGTTCTCAGTTTTGTCTCTATGGTTTGTTTCCTCTTCAAGTAGCGCTAGGCCCAGACTGCGAAAAGCACTTCCATTGAGAAGGGTTGCCAAGCTTCCAAGAAATTACGAGTTTCCGAAATACCAGCAAATATTTTTTCACCCAATCTTGATGATACGGGGTGGTAATGACACGTACAGAAAGCCCACTTGGCTCACCAAATTTTGTTCTTCTACGTTGAACCATTCGTTTACAGTAGCAGTTTTTATTTTTAGGTTTCACTCTGTTCTCTCCTATATAGATAGATGAATTTGGAACTCTAAATCCAACATGGTTTCTAGTAGCTTTTTGAAACTTGACAAAATAAAGGAGTTCTCAGTTTTGTCTCTATGGTTTGTTTCCTCTTCAAGTAGCCCTAGGCACAGACTGTGGAAAAGCACTTTATTTGAGAGGGGTTACCATGCTACTAAGGAATAACGAGTTTCCGAAATACCAGTAATATTTTTTCACCCAATCTTGATGATAGTGGGTGGTAATGATCAGGACACAAATCCCAATTGGCTCACCAAATTTTGTTCTTCTAGGTTGAAGCGTTGGTTTACAGTAGCAGTTTTTATTTTTAGGTTTCACTTTGTTCTCTCCTATATAGATAGATGAATTTGGAACTCTAAATCCAACAGGGTTTTTCGTAGCTCTTTGAAACTTGACAAAATAAAGGAGTTTTCAGTTTTTTCTCTATGGTTTGTTCCTTCTTCAAGTAGCCCTTGGCACAGACTGTGGAAAAGCACTTTCATTGAGAGGGGTTGTCAAGCTTCTAAGAAATAGCGAGTTTCCGAAATATCAGCAAATATTTTTTCACCCAATCTTGATGATACTTGGTGGTAATGATCAGTACACAAATCCCACTTGGCTCACCAAATTGTGTTCTTCTAGATTGAAGCGTTCGTCTACATGGCAGTTTTTACATGTAGGTTTCACTCTGTTCTCACCTATATAGATTGATGAATTTGGAACTTTAAATCCAACATGGTTTGTAGTAGCTCTTTGAAACTTGACAAAAAAAAGTAGTTCTCAGTTTTGTCTCTATGGTTTGTTTCCTCTTAAAGTAGCCCTAAGCAGAGACTGTGGAAAAGCACTTTCATTGAAAGTAGTTGCCAAGCTTCCAAGAAATTACGAGTTTCCTAAATACCATCAAATAGTTTTTCACCCAATCTTGATGATACGTGGTGGTAATGACAAGTACAGAGAGCCCACTTGGCTCACCAAATTTTATTCTTAGAGGTTGAAGCGTTCGTTTACAGTAGCAGTTTTTAGTTTTAGGTTTCACTCTGTTCTCTCCTATATAGATAGATGAATTTGGAACTCTAAATCCAACATGGTTTGTAGTAGCTTTTTGAAACTTGACAAAATAAAGGAGTTCTCAGTTTTGTCTCTATGGTTTGTTTCCTCTTCAAGTAGCCCTAGGCACAGACTGTGGAAAAGCACTTTCATTGAGAGGGGTTGCCAAGCTTCCAAGAAATTACGAGTTTCCGAAATACCAGCAAATATTTTTTCACCCAATCTTGATGATACGTGGTGGTAATGACAAGTACACAAATCCCACTTGGCTCACCAAATTTTGTTCTTCTAGATTGAGCGTTCGTCTACAGTAGCAGTTTTTATATGTAGGTTTCACTCTGTTCTCTCCTATAGAGATAGATGAATTTGGAACGCTAAATCCAACATAGTTTGTAGTAGCTCTTTGAATCTTGACAAAAAAAAGTAGTTCTCAGTTTTGTCTCTATAGATTGTTTCCTCTTCAAGTAGCCCTAAGCAGAGACTGTGGAAAAGCACTTTCATTGAAAGTGGTTGCCAAGCTTCCAATAAATTACGAGTTTCCGAAATACCAGCAAATATTTTTTCACCCAATCTTGATGATATGGGGTGGTAATGACATGTACACAAAGCCCACTTCGCTCACCAAATTTTGTTCTTCTAGGTAGAAGCATTTGTTTATAGTAGCAGTTTTTATTTTTACGGTTCACTCTGTTTTCTCCTATATAGATAGTTGATTTTTGGAACTCTAAATCCAACATGGTTTGTAGTAGCTCCTTGAAAGTTGACAAAATACAGGAGTTCTCAGTTTTGTCTCTATGGTTTGTTTCCTCTTCAAGTAGCCCTAGGCACATACTGTGGAAAAGCATTTTCATTTAGAGTGGTTGCCAAGCTTCCAAGAAATAACGAGTTTCCGAACTACGAGCAAATATTTTTTCACCCAATCTTGATGATACTTGGTGTTAATGATCAGTATACAAATCCCACTTGGCTCACCAAATTGTGTTCTTCTAGTTTGAAGCATTCGTCTACAGTAGCAGTTTTTATATGTAGGTTTCACTCTGTTCTCTCTTATATAGATGGATGAATTTGGAACTCTAAATCCAACATGGTTTGTTGTAGCTCTTTGAAACTTGACAAAATACAGTAGTTCTCAGTTTTGTCTCTATGGTTTGTTTCCTGTTCAAGTACCTCTAGGCACAGACTGTGAAAAGCACTTTCATTGAATGGGGTTGCCAAGCTGCCAAGAAATTACGAGTTTCCGAAATACCAGCAAATATTTTTTCACCCAATCTTGATGACACTTGGTGGTAATGATCGGTACACAAATCCCACTTGACTCACCAAATTTTGTTCTTCTAGGTTGAAGCATTCTTTTACAATAGCAGTTTTTATTTCTAGGTTTCACTCTGTTCTCTCCTATATAGATAGATGAATTTGGAACACTAAATCCAACATGGTTTTTAGTAGCTCTTTGAAACTTGACAAAATAAAGTAGTTCTCAGTTTTGTCTCTATGGTTTGTTTCCTGTTCAAGTAGCCCTAGCACAGACTGTGGAAAAGCATTTCATTGAGAGGGGTTGCAAAGCTTCTAAGAAATAACGAATTTTCCGAAATACCAGCAAATATTTTTTCACCCAAACTTGATGATTCTTGGTGGTAATGATCAGTACACAAATTCCACTTGGCTCATCAAATTTTGTTCTTCTAGGTTGAAGCGTTCGTCTAAAGTAGCAGTTTTTATATGTAGTTTTCCCTGTGTTCTCTCCTATATAAATAGATGAATTTGGAACTCTAAATCCAACATGGTTTGTAGTACCTCTTTGAAACTTGACAAAAAAAAGTAGTTCTCAGTTTTGTCTCTATGGTTTGTTTCCTCTTGAAGTAGCCCTAAGCAGAGACTGTGGAAAAGCACTTTCATTGAAAGGGCTTGCCAAGCTTCCAAAAAATTACGAGTTTCCGATATACCAGCAAATATTTTTTCACCCAATCTTGATGATACGTGGTGGTAATGACAAGTACACAAAGCCCACTTGGCTCGCCAAATTTTGTTCTTCTAGGTTGAAGCATTCGTTTACAGTAGCAGTTTTTATTTTTAGTTTTCACTCTGTTCTCTCCTATATTGATAGTTGATTTTGGAACTCTAAATCCAACATGGTTTCTAGTAGCTCTTTGAAACGTGACAAAATAAAGGAGTTCTCAGTTTTGTCACTATGGTTTGTTTCCTCTTCAAGTAGCCCTAGGCACAGACTGTGGAAAAGCACTTTCATTGAGAGGGGTTGAAACGCTTCTAAGAAATAACAAGTTTCCGAAATACCAGCAAATATTTTTTCACCCTATCGTGAGGATACTTGGTGGTAATTATCAGTACACTAATCCCACTTGGATCACCAAATTGTGTTCTTCTAGATTGAAGCATTCGTCTACAATAGCACTTTTTATATGTAGGTTTCACTCTGTTCTCTCCTATATAGTTAGATGAATTTGGAACTCTAAATCCAACATGGATTGTAGTAGCTCTTTGAAACTTGACAAAAAAAAGTAGTTCTCAGTTTTGTCTCTATGATTTGTTTCCTCTTCAAGTAGCCCTAAGCAGAGACTGTGGAAAATCACTTTCATTGAGAGTGGTTGCCAAGCTTCTAAGGAATAACGAGTTTCAAAATACCAGCAAATATTTTTTCACCCAATCTTTATGATACTTGGTGGTAATGATCACTACACAAGTCCCACTTGGCTCGCCAAATTTTGTTCTTCTAGGTTTAAGCGTTCGTCTACAGTAGCAGTTTTTATTTTTAGGTTTCACTCTGTTCTCTCCTATATAGATAGATGGATTCGGATCTCTAAATCCAACATGGTTTGTAGTAGCTCTTTGAAACTTGACATAATATAAGAGTTCTCAGTTTTTTCTCTATGGTTTGTTTCCTCATCAAGTAGCCCTTGGCACAGACTGTGGAAAACCAATTTCATTGAGAGGGGTTGCCAAGCTTCTTCGAAATAACGATTTTCCAAAATACCAGCAAATATTTTTTCAGCCAATCTTGATGTTACATGGTGGTAATGATCAGTACACAAATCCCACTTGTCTCACCACATTTTGTTCTTTTAGGTTTAAGCGTTCTTCTACAGTAGCAGTTTTTGTATTTAGGTTTCACTCTGTTCTCTCCTATATAGATAGATGAATTTGAAACTCTAAATCCAACATGGTTTGTAGTAGCTCTTTGAAACGTGACAAAATAAAGGAGTTCTCAGTTTTGTCACTATGCTTTGTTTCCTCTTCAAGTAGCCCTAGGCACAGACTGTGGAAAAGCACTTTCATTGAGAGGGGTTGCCAAGCTTCTAAGAAATAACAAGTTTCCGAAATACCAGCAAATATTTTTTCACCCTATCTTGAGGATACTTGGGGCTAATTATCAGTACACAAGTCCCACTTGGCTCACCAAATTGTGTTCTTCTAGACTTAAGCGTTCGTCTACAATAGCAGTTTTTATATGTAGGTTTCACTCTGTTCTCTCCTATATAGATACATGAATTTGGAACTCTAAATCCAACATGGTTTGTAGTAGCTCTTTGAAACTTGACAAAATAAAAGAGTTCTCAGTTTAGTCTCTATGGTTTGTTTCCTCTTCAAGTAGTCCTAAGCAGAGACTGTGGGAAAGCAATTTCATTGAAAGGGGTTGCCAAGCTTTCAAGAAATTAGGAGTTTCTGAAATACCAGCGAATATTTTTTCACCCAATCTTGATGATACGTGGTGGTAATGATCGGTACACAAATCCCACTTGACTCACCAAATTTTGTTCTTCTACGTTGAAGCGTTCTTTTACAGTAGCAGTTTTTATTTTTAGGTTTCACATTGTTCTCTCCTATATAGATAGATGAACTTGGAACTCTAAATCCAAAATGGTTTGTAGTAGCTCTTTAAAACTTGACAAAATAAAGGAGTTCTCAGTTTAGTCTCTATGGTTTGTTTCCTCTTCAAGTAGCCCTAGGCACAGACTGTGGAAAAGCACTTTCATTGAGAGGGGTTGCCAAGCTTCCAAGAAATTTAGTATTTTCCGAAATACCAGCAAATATTTTCAACCAATCTTGATGATACGTGGTGGTAATGACAAGTACACAAATCCCACTTGGCTCACCATATTTTCTTCTTCTAGGCTGAAGCGTCCGTTTACAATAGCAGTTTTTATTTTTAGGTTTCACTTTGTTCTCTCCTATATAGATAGATGAATTTGGAATTCTAAATCCAACACGGTTTGTAGTAGCTCTTTGAAACTTGACAAAATAAAGTAGTTTTCAGGTTTGTCTCTATGGTTTGTTTCCTCTTGAAGTAGCCCTAGGCACAGACTGTGGAAAATCACTTTCATTGAGAGCGGTTGCCAAGCTTCTAAGAAATAACGAGTTTCCGAAATACCAGCAAATATTTTTTCACCCAATCTTGATGATACTTGGTGGTAATGATCAGTATACAAATCCCACTTGGCTCACCAAATTGTGTTCTTCTAGTTTGAAGCGTTCGTCTAAAGTAGAAGTTTTATATGTAGGTTTCACTCTTTTCTCTCCTATATAGATAGATGATTTTGGAACTCTAAATCCAACATGGTTTGTAGTAGCTCTTTGAAACTTGACAAAATAAAGGAGTTCTCAGTTTAGTCTTTATGGTTTGTTTCCTCTTCAAGTAGCCCTAGGCACAGACTGTGGAAAAGCACTTTTATTGAGAGAGGTGGCCAAACTTCTAAGAAACAAAGATTTTCCGAAACCAGCAAATATTTTTTCAACCAATCTTGGATATTCTTTTTGATAATGATCAGTACACAAATCCCACTTGGCCCACCAAATTTTGTTCTTCTAGGTTGAAGCGTTCGTCTACACTAGCACTTTTTATATTTAGGTTTCACTCTGTTCTCTCCTATATAGATAGATGAATTTGGAACTCTAAATCCAACATGGTTTGCAGTGGGTCTTTGAAACTTGACAAAATAAAGGAGTTCACAGTTTTGTCTCTATGGTTTGTTTCCTCTTCAAGTAGCCCTAGGCACAGACTGTGGAAAAGCACTTTCATTGAGAGGGGTTGCCAAGCTTCTAAGAAATAACGAGTTTCCGAAATACTAGCAAATATTTTTTCACCCAATCTTGATGATACGTGGTGGTAATGACAAGTACACAGAGCCCACTTGGCTCATTAAATTTTGTTCTTCTAGGTTGAAGCGTTCGTTTACAGTAGCAGTTTTTATTTTTAGGTTTCACTCTGTTCTCTCCTATATAGATAGATGAATTTGGAACTCTAAATTTAACATGGTTTGTAGTAACTCTTTGAAACTTGACAAAATAAAGTAGTTCTCAGGTTTGTCTCTATGGTTTGTTTCCTCTTGAAGTAGCCCTAGGCACGGACTGTGGAAAAGCACTTCCATTGAGAGGGGCTGATAAGGTTATAAGAAATAACGAGTTTCCGAAATACCAGCAAATATTTTTTCACCCAATCTTGATGATACTTGGTGGTAATGATCAGTACACAAATCCCACTTGGCTCACCAAATTGTGTTCTTCTAGATGGAAGCGTTCCTCTACAGTAGCAGTTTCTATATGTAGGTTTCACTCTGTTCTCTCCTATATAGATAGATGAATTTGGAACTCTAAATCCAACATGGTTTGTAGTAGCTCTTTGAAACTTGACAAAATAAAGGAGTTCTCAGTTTTGTCTTTATGGTGTGTTTCCTCTTCAAATAGCCCTAGACACAGACTCTGGAAAAGCACTTTCATTGAGAGGGGTCGCCAAGCTTCTAAAAAATAACGAGTTTCCGAAATACCAGCAAATATTTTTTCACCCACTCTTGATGATACGTGGTGGTAATGACAAGTACACAAAGCCCACTTGGCTAACCAAATTTTGTTCTTCTAGGTTGAATCGTTCGTTTACAGTACCATTTTTTATTTTTAGGTTTCACTCTGTTTACTCTTATATAGATAGATGATTTTGGAACTCTAAATCCAACATGGTTTGTAGTAGCTATTTGAAACTTGACAAAATATAGGAGTTCTCAGTTTTGTCTCTATGGTTTGTTTCCTCTTCAAGTAGCCCTAGGCACAGACTGTGGAAAACCAATTTCATAGAGAGGGGTTGCCAAGCTTCTAAGTAATAACGAGCTTCAGAAATACCAGCAAATATTTTTTCACCCTATATTGATGATACTTGGTGGTAATGATCAGTACACAAATCCCACTTGGCTCACCAAATTGTGTTCTTCTAGATTGAAGCGTTCGTCTACAATAGCAGTTTTTATATGTAGGTTTCACTCTGTTCTTTCCTATATAGATAGATGATGTTGGAACTCTAAATCCAACATGGTTTGTAGTAGTTCTTTGAAACTTGACAAAATAAAGGAGTTCTCAGGTTTGTCTCTATGGTTTGTTTCCTCTTGAAGTAGCCCTAGGCACAGACTGTGGTAAATCACTTTCATTGAGAGGGGTTGCAAAGCTTCTAAGAAATAACGAGTTTCCGAAATACCATCAAATATTTTTTCACCCAATCTTGATGACACTTGGTGGTAATGATCAGTATACAAATCCCACTTGGCTCACCAAATTGTGTTCTTGTAGTTTGAAGCGTTCATCTACAGAAGCAGTATTTATATATAGGTTTCACTCTGTTCTCTCCTATATAGATAGATGATTTTGGAACTCTAAATCCAACATGGTTTGTACTAGATCTTTGAAACTTGACAAAATATAGGAATTCTCAGTTTTTTCTCTAAGGTTTGTTTGCTCTTCAAGTAGCCCTAGGAACAGACTGTGAAAAAAAATTTCATTGAGAGGGGTTGCAAAACTTCTAAGAAATAATGAGTTTCCGAAATACCAGCAAATATTTTTTCACCAATCTCGATGATACTGGGTGGTAATGATCAGTACTCAAATCCCACTTGGCTCGCCAAATTTTGTTCTTCTAGGTTTTAGCGTTCGTCTACAGTAGCAGTTTTTATATTTCGGTTTCCCTGTGTTCTCTCCTATATAGATAGATGAATTTGGAACTCTAAATCCAACATGGTATGTAGTAGCTCTTTGAAACTTGGCAAAATATAGGAGTTCTCAGTTTTGTCTCTATGGTTTGTTTCCTCTTCAGGTAGCCCTAAGCAGAGACTGTGGAAAAGCACTTTCATTGAAAGGGGTTGCAAATCTTCCACGAAATTACGAGTTTCCGAAATACCTGCAAATATTTTTTCAGCCAAACTTGATGATACGTGGTGGTAATGACAAGTACACAAAGCGCACTTGGCTAACCAAATTTTGTTCTTCTAGGTTGAAGCGTTCGTTTTAAGTACCAGTTTTTATTTTTAGGTTTCACTCTGTTCTCTCCTATATAGAGAGATGATTTTGGAACTCTAAATCCAACATGGTTTGTAGTAGCTCTATGAAACTTGACAAAATATAGGAGTTCTCAGTTTTGTCTCTATGATTTGTTTCCTCTTCAAGTAGACCTAGGCACAGACTGTGGAAAACCAATTTCATTGAGAGGGGTTGCCAAGCTTCGAAGTAATAACGAGTTTCCGAAATACCAGCAAATATTTTTTCACCCTATCTTGATGATACTTGGTGGTAATGATCAGTACACAAATCCCACTTGGCTCACCAAATTGTGTCCTTCTAGATTGAAGCGTTCGTCTACAATAGCAGTTTTTATATGTAGGTTTCACTCTCTTCTCTCCCATATAGATAGATGAATTTGGAACTCTAAGTACAATTTGGTTTGTAGTAGCTCTTTAAAACTTGACAAAATAAAGGAGTTCTCAGTTTAGTCTCCATGGTTTGTTTCCTCTTCAAGTAGCCCTAGGCACAGACTCTGAAAACCACTTTCATTGAGAGGGGTTGCCAAGCTTCTAAGAAATAAAGAGTTTCCGAAATACCAGGAAATATTTTTTCACCCACTCTTGATGATACGTGGAGGTAATGACAAGTACACAAAGCATACTTGGCTCACCAAATTTTGTTCTTCTAGGTTGAAACCTTCGTCTACAGTAGCAGTTTTTATATTTAGGTTTCACTCTGTTCTCTCCTATATAGTTAGATGAATTTGGAACTCCAAATCCAACATGGTTTGTAGTAGCTCTTTGAAACTTGACAAAATAAAGGAGTTCTCAGTTTAGTCTCTATGGTTTGTTTCCTCTTCAAGTAGCCATAGGCACAGACTGTGGAAAAGCACTTTCATTGAGAGGGGTTGCCAAGCATCTAAGAAATTACGACTTTCCGAAATACCAGCAAATATTTTTTCACCCAATCTTGATGATACATGGTTGTAATGATCAGTACACAAATTCCACTTGGTTCACCAAATTGTGTTCTTCTAGGTTGAAGCGTTCGTCTACAGTAGCAGTTTTTATATTTAGGTTTCCCTCTGTTCTCTCCTATATAGATAGATGAATTTGGAACTCTAAATCCAACATGGTTTGTAGTAGCTCTTTGAAACTTGACAATATAAAGGAGTTCTCAGTTTTGTCTCTATGGTTTGTTTCCTCTTCAAGTAGCCCAAGGCACAGACTGTGGAAAAGCACTTTCATTGAGAGCGGTTGCCAAGCTTCTAAGAAATAACAAGTTTCCGAAATACCAGCAAATATTTTTTCACCCAATCTTGATGATACATGGTGGTTATGATCAGTACACAAATCCCACGTGGCTCACCAAATTGTGTTCTTCTAGGTTGAAGCGTTCGTCTACAGTAGCAGTTTTTATATTTAGGTTTCACTCTGTTCTCTCCTATAAAGATAGATGAATTTGGAACTCGAAATCCAACATGGTTTGTAGTAGCTCTTTGAAACTTGACAAAATAAAGGAGTTTTCAGTTTTGTCTCTATGGTTTGTTTCCTTTTCTAGTAGCCCTAGGCACAGACTGTAAAAAAGCACTTTAATTGAGAGCGGTTGTCAAGCGTCTAAGAAATTACGAGTTTCCGAAATACCAGCAAATATTTTTTCACCCAAACTTGATGATACGTGGTGGTAATGATCAGTACACAAATCCCACTTGGCTCACCAAATTGTGTTCTTCTAGGTTGAAGCGTTCGTCTACAGTAGCAGTTTTGATATTTAGGTTTCCCTCTGTTCTCTCCTATACAGATAGATGAATTAGGAACTCTAAATCCAACATGGTTTCTAGTAGCTCTTTGAAACTTGACAAAATAAATGAGTTCTCACTTTTGTCTCTATTGTTTGTTTCCACTTCAAGTAGCCCTAGGCACAGACTGTGGAAAAGCACTTCCATTTAGAGCGGTTGCCAAGCTTCTAAGAAATTACGAGTTTCCGAAATACCAGCAAATATTTCTTCACCCAATCTTGATGATACGTGGTGGTAATGATCAGTACAAAAATCCCACTTGGCTCACCAAATTGTGTTCTTCTAGGTTGAAGCGTTCGTCTACAGTAGCAGTTTTTATATTTAGGTTTCACTCTCTTCTCTCCTATATAGATAGATGAATTTGGAACTCTAAATCCAACATGGTTTGTAGTAGCTCTTTGAAACTTGAAAAAATAATGGAGTTCTCAGTTTTGTCTCTATGGTTTGTTTCCTCTTCAAGTAGCCCTAGGCATAGACTGTGGAAAAGCACTTCCATTGAGAGCGGTTGCCAAGTTTCTAAGAAATAACGAGTTTCCAAAATACCAGCAAACATTTTTTCAAACAATCATGATGATACGTGGTGTTAATGATCAGTACACAAATCCCACTTGGCTCACCAAATTGTGTTCTTCTAGGTTGAAGCGTTCAAATACAGCAGCAGTTTTTATATGTAGGTTTCACTCTGTTCTCTCTTACATAGATAGATGAATTTGGAACTCTAAATCCAACATGGTTTGTAGTAGCTCTTTGAAACTTGAGAAAATAAAGGAGTTCTCAGTTTTGTCTCTATGGTTTGTTTCCTCTTCAAGTAGCCCTAGGCCCAGACTGTGGAAAAGCATTTTCATTGACAGGGTTGCCAAGCTTCTAAGAAATAACGAGTTTCCGAAATACCAGCAAATATTTTTTCACCCAATCATGATGATACGTGGTGGTAATGATCAGTACACAAATCTCACTTGGCTCACCAAATTGTGTTCTTCTAGGTTGAAGCGTTCATCTACAGTAGCAGTTTTTATATTTAGGTTTCACTCTCAGCTCTCCTATATAGATTGATGAATTTGGAAGTCTAAATCCAACATGGTTTGTAGTAGCTCTTTGAAACTTGAAAAAATAATGGAGTTCTCAGTTTTGTCTCTATGGTTTGTTTCCTCTTCAAGTAGCCCTAGGCACAGACTGTGGAAAAGCACTTCCATTGAGAGCGGTTGCCAAGTTTCTAAGAAATAATGAGTTTTCAAAATACCAGCAAACATTTTTTCAAACAATCATGATGATACGTGGTGTTAATGATCAGTACACAAATCCCACTTGGCTCACCAAATTGTGTTCTTCTAGGTTGAAGCGTTCAAATACAGCAGCAGTTTTTATATGTAGGTTTCACTCTGTTCTCTCTTACATAGATAGATGAATTTGGAACTCTAAATCCAACATGGTTTGTAGTAGCTCTTTGAAACTTGAGAAAATAAAGGAGTTCTCAGTTTTTTCTCTATGGTTTGTTTCCTCTTCAAGTAGCCCTAGGCCAAGACTGTGGAAAAGCATTTTCATTGACAGGGGTTGCCAAGCTTCTAAAAAATAACGAGTTTCCGAAATACCAGCAAATATTTTTTCACCCAATCATGATGATACGTGGTGGTAATGATCAGTACACAAATCTCACTTGGCTCACCAAATTGTGTTCTTCTAGGTTGAAGCGTTCGTCTACAGTAGCAGTTTTTATATTTAGGTTTCACTCTCATCTCTCCTATATAGATTGATGAATTTGGAACTCTAAATCCAACATGGTTTGTTGTAGCTCTTTGAAACTTGACAAAATAAAGGAGTTCTCAGTTTTGTCTCTATGGTTTTTTCCTCTTCAAATAGCCCTAGGCACAGACTGTGGAGAAGCACTTTCATTGAGAGGGGTTGCCAAGCTTCCAAGAAATAACGAGTTACCGAAATACCGGGATATATTTTTTCACCCAATCCTGATGATTCTTGGTGGTAATGATCAGTACACAAATCCCACTTGGCTCAACAAATTTTGTTCTTCTAGGTTGAAACGTTCGTCTACAGTAGCAGTTTTTATATTTAGGTTTCACTCTGTTCTCTCCTATATATTTAGATGAATTTGGAACTCCAAATCCAACATGGTTTGTAGTAGCTCTTTGAAACTTGAGAAAATAAAGGAGTTCTCAGTTTAGTCTCTATGGTTTGTTTCCTCTTCAAGTAGCCCTAGGCACAGACTGTGGAAAAGCACTTTCATTGAGTGGGGTTGCCAAGCATCTAAGAAATTACGAGTTTCCGAAATACCAGCAAATATTTTTTCACCCAATCTTGATGATACATGGTGGTAATGATCAGTACACAAATTCCACTAGGTTCACCAAATTGTGTTCTTATAGGTTGAAGCGTTCGTCTACAGTAGCAGTTTTGATATTTAGGTTTCCCTCTGTTCTCTCCTATACAGATAGATGAATTAGGAACTCTAAATCCAACATGGTTTCTAGTAGCTCTTTGAAACTTGACAAAATAAATGAGTTCTCAGTTTTGTCTCTATGGTTTGTTTCCACTTCAAGTAGCCCTAGGCACAGACTGTGGAAAAGCACTTCCATTGAGAGCGGTTGCCAAGCTTCTAAGAAATAACTAGTTTCCGAAATACCAGCAAATATTTTTTCACCCAATCTTGATGATACGTGGTGGTAATGATCAGTACACAAATCCCACTTGGCTCACCAAATTGTGTTCTTCTAGGTTGAAGCGTTCATGTACAGCGGCAGTTTTATATGCAGGTTTCACTCTGTTCTCTCTTATATAGATAGATGAATTTGGAACTCTATATCCAACATGGTTTGTAGTAGCTCTTTGAAACTTGACAAAATAAAGGAGTTTTCAGTTTTTTCTCTATGCTTTGTGTCCTTTACAAGTAACCCTATGCACAGACTGGGAAAAGCACTTTCATTGAGAGGGGTTGCCAAGCTTCTAAAAAATAACGAGTTTCCGAAATACCAGCAAATATGTTTTCACCCAATCTTGATGATACGTGGTGGTAATGATCAGTACACAATTCCCACTTGGCTCACCAAATTGTGTTCTTCTAGGTTGAAGCATTCGTCTAGAGTAGCAGTTTTTATATTTAGGTTTCACTCTGTTCTCTCCTATATAGATAGATGAATTTGGAACTCTAAATCCAAAATGGTTTGTAGTAACTCTTTGAAACTTGACAAAATAAAGGACTTCTCCGTTTTGTCTCTATGGTTTATTTCCTCTTCAAGTAGCCCTAGGCACAGACTGTGGAAAAGCACATTCATTAAGAGGGGTTGCCAAGCTTCTAAGAAATAACGAGTTTCCGAAATACCAGCAAATATTTTTTCATCCAGTCTTGATGATACGTGGTGGTAATGATCAGTACACAAATCCCACTTGGCTCACCAAATTGTGTTCTTCTAGTTTGAAGCGTTCGTCTACAGTAGCAGTTTTTATATTTAGGTTTCACTCTCATCTCTCCTATATAGATAGATGAATTTGGAAATCTAAATTCAACATGGTTTGTAGTAGCTCTTTGAAACTTGACAAAATAAAGGAGTTCTCACTTTTGTCTCTATGATTTGTTTCCTCTTCAACTAGCCCTAGGCACAGACTGTGGAAAAGCACTTTCATTGAGAGGGGTTGTGAAACTTCTATGAAATAACGAGTTACCGAAATACCAGCAAATATTTTTTAACCCAATCTTGATGATTCTTGGTGGTAATGATCAGTACACAAATCCCACTTGGCTCACCACATTTTTTTCTTCTAGGTTGAAGCGTTCGTCTACAGTAGCAGTTTTTATATTTAGGTTTCACTCTCTTCTCTCCTATATAGATAGATGAATTTGGAACTCTATATCCAACATGGTTTGTAGTAGCTCTTTGAAACTTGACAAAATAAAGGAGTTTTCAGTTTTGTCTCTATGCTTTGTGTCCTTTTCAAGTAACCCTATGCACAGACTGTGGAAAAGCACTTTCATTGAGAGGGGTTGCCATGCGTCTAAGAAATTATGAGTTTCCGAAATACCAGCAAATAATTTTTCCCGCAATCTTGATGATACTTGATGGTAATGATCAGTACAAAAATCCCACTTGGCTCACCAAATTGTGTTCTTCTAGGTTGAAGCGTTCGTCTACAGTAGCAGTTTTTATATTTAGGTTTCACTCTCTTCTCTCCTATATAGATAGATGAATTTGGAACTCTAAATCCAACATGGTTTGTAGTAGCTCTTTGAAACTTGAAAAAATAATGGAGTTCTCAGTTTTGTCTCTATGGTTTGTTTCCTCTTCAAGTAGCCCTAGGCATAGACTGTGGAAAAGCACTTCCATTGAGAGCGGTTGCCAAGTTTCTAAGAAATAACGAGTTTCCAAAATACCAGCAAACATTTTTTCAAACAATCATGATGATACGTGGTGTTAATGATCAGTACACAAATCCCACTTGGCTCACCAAATTGTGTTCTTCTAGGTTGAAGCGTTCAAATACAGCAGCAGTTTTTATATGTAGGTTTCACTCTGTTCTCTCTTACATAGATAGATGAATTTGGAACTCTAAATCCAACATGGTTTGTAGTAGCTCTTTGAAACTTGAGAAAATAAAGGAGTTCTCAGTTTTGTCTCTATGGTTTGTTTCCTCTTCAAGTAGCCCTAGGCCCAGACTGTGGAAAAGCATTTTCATTGACAGGGTTGCCAAGCTTCTAAGAAATAACGAGTTTCCGAAATACCAGCAAATATTTTTTCACCCAATCATGATGATACGTGGTGGTAATGATCAGTACACAAATCTCACTTGGCTCACCAAATTGTGTTCTTCTAGGTTGAAGCGTTCATCTACAGTAGCAGTTTTTATATTTAGGTTTCACTCTCAGCTCTCCTATATAGATTGATGAATTTGGAAGTCTAAATCCAACATGGTTTGTAGTAGCTCTTTGAAACTTGAAAAAATAATGGAGTTCTCAGTTTTGTCTCTATGGTTTGTTTCCTCTTCAAGTAGCCCTAGGCACAGACTGTGGAAAAGCACTTCCATTGAGAGCGGTTGCCAAGTTTCTAAGAAATAATGAGTTTTCAAAATACCAGCAAACATTTTTTCAAACAATCATGATGATACGTGGTGTTAATGATCAGTACACAAATCCCACTTGGCTCACCAAATTGTGTTCTTCTAGGTTGAAGCGTTCAAATACAGCAGCAGTTTTTATATGTAGGTTTCACTCTGTTCTCTCTTACATAGATAGATGAATTTGGAACTCTAAATCCAACATGGTTTGTAGTAGCTCTTTGAAACTTGAGAAAATAAAGGAGTTCTCAGTTTTTTCTCTATGGTTTGTTTCCTCTTCAAGTAGCCCTAGGCCAAGACTGTGGAAAAGCATTTTCATTGACAGGGGTTGCCAAGCTTCTAAAAAATAACGAGTTTCCGAAATACCAGCAAATATTTTTTCACCCAATCATGATGATACGTGGTGGTAATGATCAGTACACAAATCTCACTTGGCTCACCAAATTGTGTTCTTCTAGGTTGAAGCGTTCGTCTACAGTAGCAGTTTTTATATTTAGGTTTCACTCTGTTCTCTCCTATATATTTAGATGAATTTGGAACTCCAAATCCAACATGGTTTGTAGTAGCTCTTTGAAACTTGAGAAAATAAAGGAGTTCTCAGTTTAGTCTCTATGGTTTGTTTCCTCTTCAAGTAGCCCTAGGCACAGACTGTGGAAAAGCACTTTCATTGAGTGGGGTTGCCAAGCATCTAAGAAATTACGAGTTTCCGAAATACCAGCAAATATTTTTTCACCCAATCTTGATGATACATGGTGGTAATGATCAGTACACAAATTCCACTAGGTTCACCAAATTGTGTTCTTATAGGTTGAAGCGTTCGTCTACAGTAGCAGTTTTGATATTTAGGTTTCCCTCTGTTCTCTCCTATACAGATAGATGAATTAGGAACTCTAAATCCAACATGGTTTCTAGTAGCTCTTTGAAACTTGACAAAATAAATGAGTTCTCAGTTTTGTCTCTATGGTTTGTTTCCACTTCAAGTAG
Organism: Callospermophilus lateralis; assembly: GCF_048772815.1. Classification (NCBI taxonomy): domain Eukaryota; kingdom Metazoa; phylum Chordata; class Mammalia; order Rodentia; family Sciuridae; genus Callospermophilus; species Callospermophilus lateralis. Next base: position 53,585 of record NW_027516651.1, read on the forward strand.
CCCTAGGCACAGACTGTGGAAAAGCACTTCCATTGAGAGCGGTTGCCAAGCTTCTAAGAAATAACTAGTTTCCGAAATACCAGCAAATATTTTTTCACCCAATCTTGATGATACGTGGTGGTAATGATCAGTACACAAATCCCACTTGGCTCACCAAATTGTGTTCTTCTAGGTTGAAGCGTTCATGTACAGCGGCAGTTTTATATGCAGGTTTCACTCTGTTCTCTCTTATATAGATAGATGAATTTGGAACTCTATATCCAACATGGTTTGTAGTAGCTCTTTGAAACTTGACAAAATAAAGGAGTTTTCAGTTTTTTCTCTATGCTTTGTGTCCTTTTCAAGTAACCCTATGCACAGACTGGGAAAAGCACTTTCATTGAGAGGGGTTGCCAAGCGTCTAAGAAATTATAAGTTTCCGAAATACCAGCAAATAATTTTTCCCGCAATCTTGATGATACTGGATGGTAATGATCAGTACACAATTCCCACTTGGCTCACCAAATTGTGTTCTTCTAGGTTGAAGCGTTCGTCTAGAGTAGCAGTTTTTATATTTAGGTTTCACTCTGTTCTCTCCTATCTAGATAGATGAATTTGGAACTCTAAATCCAACATGGTTTGTAGTAACTCTTTGAAACTTGACAAAATAAAGGACTTCTCCGTTTTGTCTCTATGGTTTATTTCCTCTTCAAGTAGCCCTAGGCACAGACTGTGGAAAAGCACTTTCATTAAGAGGGGTTGCCAAGCTTCTAAGAAATAACGAGTTTCCGAAATACCAGCAAATATGTTTTCACCCAATCTTGATGATACGTGGTGGTAATGATCAGTACACAAATCCCACTTGCCTCACCACATTTTGTTCTTCTAGGTTGAAACGTTCGTCTACAGTAGCAGTTTTTATATTTAGGTTTCACTCTGTTCTCTCCTATATAGATAGATGAATTTGGAACTCTAAATCCAACATGGTTTGTAGTAGCTCTTTGAAACGTGATAAAATAAAGGAGTTCTCAGTTTAGTCTCTATGGTTTGTGTCCTCTTCAAGTAGCCCTAGGCACAGACTGTGGAAAAGCACTTCAATTGAGAGCGGTTGCCAAGCTTCTAAGAAATAACGAGTTTCCGAAATACCAGCAAATATTTTTTCAAACAATCTTGATGATACGTGTTGTTAATGATCAGTACACAAATCCCACTTGGCTCACCAAATTGTGTTCTTCTAGGTTGAAGCGTTCATCTACAGCAGCAGTTTTTATATGTAGGTTTCACTCTGTTCTCTCTTCCATAGATAGATGAATTTGGAACTCTAAATACAACATGGTTTGTAGTAGGTGTTTGAAACTTGACAAAATAAAGAAATTTTCACTTTTGTCTCTATGATTTGTTTCCTCTTCAAGTAGCCCTAGGCACAGACTGTGGAAAAGCACTTTCATTGAGAGGGGTTGCCAAGCTTCTAAGAAATAACGAGTTACCGAAATACCAGCAAATATTTTTTCACCCAATCTTGATGATACTTGGTGGTAATGATCAGTTCACAAATCCCACTTGGCTCACCAAATTGTGTTCTTCTAGGTGAAGCGTTCGTCTACAGTAGCAGTTTTTATATTTAGGATTCAATCTCATCTCTCCTACATAGAGAGATGAATTTGGAAC
>NW_027516652.1:0-55210 GCF_048772815.1 Callospermophilus lateralis
GGTTGCCAAGCTTCCAAAAAACTACTAGTTTGCTGAAATCTCAGCAAAGATTTTTTCACCAAATCTTGATGATACTTGGTGGTAATGATCAGTTCACTAAGCCCACTTGGCTGCCCAATTTTCACTCTTCTAGGTTCAAGCGTTCGTTTCCAGTAACACTTTGAATTTTTAGGTTTCACTCGGTTTTCTAGTACATAGATAGCTGTGTTTGGAATTCTTAATCAAACACGGTTTGTGCTAGCTCCTTGAAAGTTGACCAAATGAAGTAGTTCTAAGTTCTATCTCTATGGTTTGTTTCCTCTTGAAGTACCCAATGCAGAGACTGGTGAAAAGCACTTTCGTTTGAAAGGGGTTGCCAAGCTTCCAAAAAACTACTAGTTTGCTGAAATCTCAGCAAACATTTTTTTACCAAATCTTGATAATACTTGGTGGTAATGATCAGTTTACTAAGCCCACTTGGCTGCCCAATTTTCACTCTTCTAGGTTCAAGCGTTCGTTTCCAGTAACACTTTGAATTTTTAGGATTCACTCGGTTTTCTCCTGCATAGATAGCTGTGTTTGGAATTCTAAATTAAACACGGTTTGTGCTAGCTCCTTGAAACTTGACCAAATGAAGTAGTTCTAAGTTCTATCTCTACGGTTTGTTTCCACTTGAAGTACCCCATGCAGAGACTGGCGAAAAACACTTTCTTTTGAAAGGGGTTGCCAAGCTTCCAAAAAAAGTACTAGTTTGCTGAAATCTCAGCAAATATTTTTTCACCAAATCTTGATGATACTTGGTGGTAATGATCAGTTCACTAAGCGCACTTGGCTGCCCAATTTTCACTCTTCTAGGATCAAGCATTCGTTTCCAGTAACACTTTGAATTTTTAGGTTTCACTCTGTTTTCTCCTACATAGATAGCTGTATTTGGAATTCTAAATCAAACACGGTTTGTGCTAGCTTCTTGAGACTTGACCAAATAAAGTAGTTCTAAGTTCTATCTCTATGGTTTGTTTCCTATTGAAGTAACCCATGCAGAGACTGGCGAAAAGCACTTTCGTTGGAAAGGGGTTGCCAAGCTTCCAAAAAACTACTAGTTTGCTGAAATCTCAGCAAACATTTTTTCACCAAATCTTGATGATACTTGGTGGTAATGATCAGTTCACTAATCCCACTTGGCTGCCCAATTTTCACTCTTCTGGGTTCAAGCGTTCGTTTCCAGTAACACTTTGAATTTTTAGGTTTCACTCTGTTTTCTCCTACATAGATAGCTGTGTTTGGAATTCTAAATCAAACACTGTTTTAGCTAGCTCCTTGAAACTTGACCAAATGAAGTAGTTCTAAGTTCTATCTCTATGGTTTGTTTCCTCTTGAAGTACCGCATGCAGAGACTGGCGAAAAACACTTTCGTTGGAAAGGGGTTGCCAAGCTTCCAAAAAACTACTAGTTTGCTGAAATCTCAGCAAACATTTTTTCACCAAATCTTGATGATACTTGGTGGTAATGATCATTTCACTAAGCCCACTTGTCTGCCCAATTTTCACTCTTCTAAGTTCAAGCGTTCGTTTCCAGTAACACTTTGAATTTTTAGGTTTCACTCTGTTTTCTGCTATATAGATAGAGGTGTTTGAAACTCTAATCAAACACGGTTTGTGCTAGCTCCTTGAAACTTGACCAAATGAAGTAGTTCTAAGTTCTATCTCTATGGTTTGTTTCCGCTTGAAGTACCCCATGCTTTGACTGGCGAAAAACACTTTCGTTTGAAAGGGGTAGCCAAGCTTCCAAAAAACTACTAGTTTGCTGAAATCTCAGCAAATATTTTTTCACCAAATCTTGATGATACTTGGTGGTAATGATCAGTTAACTAATCCCACTTGGCTGCCCAATTTTTATTCTTCTAGGTTGAAGCATTCATTTTTAGTAACAGTTTGAATTTTTAGGTTTCAATCTGTTTTCTCCTACATAGATAGCTGTGTTTGGAATTCTAAATCAAACACGGTTTGTGCTAGCTCCTTGAAAGTTGACCAAATGAAGTAGTTCTAAGTTCTATCTCTATGGTTTGTTTCCTCTTGAAGTACCTAATGCAGAGACTGGCGAAAAGCACTTTCGTTTGAAAGGGGTTGCCAAGCTTCCAAAAAACTACTAGTTTGCTGAAATCTCAGCAAATATTTTTTCACCAAATCTTCATGATACTTGGTGGTAATGATCAGTTTACTAAGCCCACTTGGCTGCCCAATTTTCACTCTTCTAGGTTCAAGCGTTCGTTTCCAGTAACACTTTGAATTTTTAGGTTTCACTCGGTTTTCTATTACATAGATAGATGTGTTTGGAATTCTAAATCAAACACGGTTTGTGCTAACTCCTTGAAACTTGACCAAATGAAGTAGTTCTAAGTTCTATCTCTATGGTTTGTTTCCTCTTGAAGTACCCCATGCAGAGACCGGCGAAAAACACTTTCGTTTGAAAGGGGTTGCCAAGCTTCCAAAAAAACTTCGAGTTTGCTGAAATCTCAGCAAACATTTTTTCACCAAATCTTGATGATACTTGGTGGTAATGATCAGTTCACTAATTCCACTTGGCTGCCCAATTTTTATTCTTCTAGGTTGAAGCATTCGTTTCCAGTAACAGTTTGAATTTTTAGGTTTCACTCTGTTTTCTCCTGCATAGATAGCTGTGTTTCGAATTCTAAATCAAACACGGTTTGAGCTAGCTCCTTGAAACTTGACCAAATGAAGTAGTTCTAAGTTCTATCTCTATGGTTTGTTTCCTCTTGAAGTAACCCATGCAGAGAAAGGCGAAAAACACTTTCGTTGGAAAGGGGTTGCCAAGCTTCCAAAAAACTACTAGTTTGCTGAAATCTCAGCAAAGATTTTTTCACCAAATCTTGATGATACTTGGTGGGAATGATCAGTTCACTAAGCCCACTTGGCTGCCCAATTTTCACTCTTCTAGGTTCAAGCGTTCGTTTCCAGTAACACTTTGAATTTTTAGGTTTCACTCGGTTTTCTCCTACATAGATAGCTGTGTTTGGAATTCTAAATCAAACACGGTTTGTGCTAGCTCCTTGAAAGTTGACCAAATGAAGTAGTTCTAAGTTCTATCTCTATGGTTTGTTTCCTCTTGAAGTACCCCATGCAGAGCCTGGCGAAAAACACTTTCTTTTGAAAGGGGTTGCCAAGCTTCCAAAAATCTACTAGTTTGCTGAAATCTCAGCAAACATTTTTTCACCAAATCTTGATAATACTTGGTGGTAATGATCAGTTCACTAAGCCCACTTGGCTGCCCAATTTTCATTCTTCTAGGTTCAAGCGTTCGTTTCCAGTAACACTTTGAATTTTTAGGTTTCACTCTGTTTTCTGCTATATAGATAGATCTGTTTGAAACTCTAAATCAAACACGGTTTGTGCTAGCTCCTTGAAACTTGACCAAATGAAGTAGTTCTAAGTTCTATCTCTATGGTTTGTTTCCTCTTGAAGTACCCCATGCAGAGACTGGCGAAAAACACTTTCGTTTGAAAGGGGTTGCCAAGCTTCCAAAAAAAGTCCTAGTTTGCTGAAATCTCAGCAAACATTATTTCACCAAATCTTGATGATACTTGGTGGTAATGATCAGTTCACTAAGCCCACTTGGCTGCCCAAATTTCACTCTTCTAGGATCAAGCATTCGTTTCCAGTAACACTTTGAATTTTTAGGTTTCACTCTGTTTTCTCCTACATAGATAGCTGTATTTGGAATTCTAAATCAAACACGGTTTGTGCTAGCTCCTTGAGACTTGACCAAATAAAGTAGTTCTAAGTTCTATCTCTATGGTTTGTTTCCTCTTGAAGTACCCCATGCAGAGACTGGCGAAAAACACTTTCGTTTGAAAGGGGTTGCCAAGCTTCCAAAAAACAACTAGTTTGCTGAAATCTCAGCAAATATTTTTTCACCAAATCTTGATGATGCTTAGTGGTAATGATCAGTTCACTTAGCCCACTTGGCTGCCCAATTTATATTCTTCTAGGTTGAACCATCGTTTCCAGTAACAGTTTGAATTTTTAGGTTTCACTCTTTTTTCTCCTACATAGATAGCTGTGTTTGGAATTCTAAATCAAACACGGTTTGTGCTAGCTCCTTGAAACTTCACCAAATGAAGTAGTTCTAAGTTCTATCTCTATGGTTTGTTTCCTCTTGAAGTACCCCATGCAGAGACTGGCGAAAAGCACTTTCGTTTTAAAGGGTTTCTCAAGCTTCCAAAAAACTACTAGTTTGCTGAAATCTCAGCAAATATTTTTTCACCAAATCTTGATGATACTTGGTGGTAATCATCAGTTCACTAAGCCCACTTGGCTCCCCAATTTTCACTCTTCTAAGTTCAAGCGTTCGTTTCCAGTAACACTTTGAATTTTTAGGTTTCACTCTGTTTTCTGCTATATAGATAGATGTGTTTGAAACTCAAAATCAAACACGGTTTGTGCTAGCTCCTTGAAACTTGACCAAATGAAATAGTTCTAAGTTCTATATCTATGGTTTGTTTCCTCTTGAAGTACCCCATGCAGAGCCTGGCGAAAAACACTTTCTTTTGAAAGGGGTTGCCAAGCTTCCAAAAATCTACTAGTTTGCTGAAATCTCAGCAAACATTTTTTCACCAAATCTTGATGATACTTGGTGGTAATGATCAGTTCACTAAACCCACTTGGCTGCACAATTTTTATTCTTCTAGGTTCAAGCGTTCGTTTCCAGTAACACTTTGAATTTTTAGGTTTCACTCTGTTTTCTGCTATATAGATAGATCTGTTTGAAACTCTAAATCAAACACGGTTTGTGCTAGCTCCTTGAAACTTGACCAAATGAAGTAGTTCTAAGTTCTATCTCTATGGTTTGTTTCCTCTTGAAGTACCCCATGCAGAGACTGGCGAAAAACACTTTCGTTTGAAAGGGGTTTCCAAGCTTCCAAAAAAAGTCCTAGTTTGCTGAAATCTCAGCAAATATTATTTCACCAAATCTTGATGATACATGGTGGTAATGATCAGTTCACTAAGCCCACTTGGCTGCCCAATTTTCACTCTTCTAGGATCAAGCGTTCGTTTCCAGTAACACTTTGAATTTTTAGGTTTCACTCTGTTTTCTCCTACATAGATAGCTGTATTTGGAATTCTAAATCAAACACGGTTTGTGCTAGCTCCTTGAGACTTGACCAAATAAAGTAGTTCTAAGTTCTATCTCTATGGTTTGTTTCCTCTTGAAGTACCCCATGCAGAGACTGGCGAAAAACACTTTCGTTTGAAAGGGGTTGCCAAGCTTCCAAAAAATAACTAGTTTGCTGAAATCTCAACAAACATTTTTTCACCAAATCTTGATGATACTTGGTGGTAATGATCAGTTTACTAATCCCACTTGGCTGCCCAATTTTTATTCTTCTAGGTTAAAGCATTCGTTTCCAGTAACAGTTTGAATTCTTAGGTTTCACTCTGTTTTCTCCTACATAGATAGCAGTGTTTGGAAATCTAAATCAAACACGGTTTGTGCTAGCTCCTTGAAACTTCACCAAATGAAGTAGTTCTAAGTTCTATCTCTATGGTTTTTTTCCTTTTGAAGTACCCCATGCAGAGACTGGCGAAAAACACTTTCTTTTGAAAGGGGTTGCCAAGCTTCCAAAAAACTACTAGTATGCTGAAATCTCAGCTAATATTTTTTCACCAAATCTTGATGATACTTGGTGGTAATCATCAGTTCACTAAGCCCACTTGGCTGCCCAACTTTCACTCTTCTAGGTTCAAGCGTTCGTTTCCAGTAACACTTTGAATTTTTAGGTATCACTCTGTTTTCTGCTATGTAGACAGATGTGTTTGAAACTCTAAATCAAACACGGTTTGTGCTAGCTCCTTGAAACTTGACCAAATGAAGTAGTTCTAAGTTCTAACTCTTGGTTTGTTTCCTCTTGAATTAACCCATGCAGAGACTGGCGAAAAACACTTTCGTTTGAAAGGGGTTGCAAACTTCCAAAAAACTACTAGTTTGCTGAAATCTCAGCAAACATTTTTTCACCAAATATTGATGGTACTTGGTGGTAATGATCAGTTCACTAAGCCCACTTCGCTGCCCAATTTTTATTCTTCTAGGTTGAAGCATTCGTTTCCAGTAACAGTTTGAATTTTTAGGTTTCACTCTGTTTTCTCCTACATAGATAGCTGTGTTTGGAATTCTAAATCAAACACGGTTTGTGCTAGCTCCTTGAAACTTGACCAAATGAAGTAGTTCTCAGTTCTATCTCTATGGTTTGTTTCCTCTTGAAGTACCCCATGCAGAGACTGGCGAAAAACACTTTCGTTTGAAACGGGTTGCCAAGCTTCCATAAAACTACTAGTTTGCTGAAATCTCAGCAAACATTTTTTCACCAAACCTTGATGATACTTGGTTGTAATGATCAGTTCACTAATCCCACTTGGCTGCCCAATTTTCACTCTTCTAGGTTCAAGCGTTCGTTTCCAGTAACACTTTGAATTTTTAGGTTTCACTCTGTTTTCTGCTATATAGATAGATGTGTTTGAAACACTAGTCAAACACGGTTTGTGCTAGCTCCTTGAAACTTGACCAAATGAAGTAGTTCTAAGTTCTATCTCTATGGTTTGTTTTCTCTTGAAGTACCCCATGCAGAGACTGGCGAAAAACACTTTCGTTTGAAAGGGGTTGCCAAGCTTCCAAAAAACTACTAGTTTGATGAAATCTCAGCAAACATTTTTTCACCAAATCTTGATGATACTTGGTGGTAATGATCAGTTCACTAATCCCACTTGGCTGCCCAATTTTTATTCTTCTAGGTTTAAGCGTTCGTTTCCAGTAACACTTTGAATTTTTAGGTTTCACTCTGTTTTCTGCTATATAGATAGATGTGTTTGAAACTCAAAATCAAACACGGTTTGTGCTAGCTCCTTGAAACTTGACCTAATGAAGTAGTTCTAAGTTCTATCTCAATGGTTTGTTTCCTCTTGAATTACCCCATGCAGAGACTGGCGAAAAACACTTTCGTTTAAAAAGGGGTTGCCAAGCTTTCAAAAAACTACTAGTTTGCTGAAATCTCAGCAAACATTTTTTTACCAAATCTTGATGATAATTGGTGGTAATGATCAGTTCACTAATCTCACTTGGCTGCCCAATTTTTGTTCTTCTAGGTTGAAGCATTCGTTTCCAGTAACAATTTGAATTTTTAGGTTTCACTCTGTTTTCTCCTACATAGATAGCTCAGTTTGGAATTCTAAATCAATCACGGTTTGTGCTAGCTCCTTGAAACTTGACCAAATGAAGTAGTTCTACTTTCTACCTCTATGGTTTGTTTCCTCTTGAAGTACCCCATGCAGAGACTGGCGAAAAACACTTTCGTTTGAAAGGGGTTGCCAAGCTTCCAAAAAACTACTAGTTTGCTGAAATCTCAGCAAACATTTTTTCACCAAAACTTGATGATACTTCCTGGTAATGATCAGTTCACTAAGCCCACTTGGCTGCCCAATTTTTACTCTTCTAGGTTCAAGCGTTCGTTTCCAGTAACACTTTGAATTTTTAGGTTTCACTCTGTTTTCTGCTATATAGATAGATGTGTTTGAAACTCTAAATCAAACACGGTTTGTGCTAGCTCCTTGAAACTTAACCAAATGAAGTAGTTCTAAGTTCTATCTCTATTGTTTGTTTCCTCTTGAAGTACCCCATGCAGAGACTGGCGAAAAACACTTTCGTTTGAAAGGGGTTGCCAAGCTTCCAAAAAACTACTAGTTTGCTGAAATCTCAGCAAATATTTTTTCACCAAACCTTGATGATACTTGGTGGTAATGATCAGTTCACTAAGCCCACTTGGCTGCCCAATTTTCACTCTTCTAGGTTCAAGCATTCGTTTCCAGTAACACTTTGAATTTTTAGGTTTCACTCTGTTTTCTCCTACATAATAGCTGTGTTTGGAATTCTAAATCAAACACGGTTTGTGCTAGCTCCTTGAAACTTGAACAAATGAAGTAGTTCTAAGTTCTATCTCTATGGTTTGTTTCCTCTTGAAGTACCCCATGCAGAGACTGGCGAAAAGCACTTTTGTTTGAAAGGGGTTACCAAGCTTCCAAAAAACTACTAGTTTGCTGAAATCTCAGCAAACATTTTTTCACCAAATCTTGATGATACTTGGTGGTAATGATCAGTTTACTAATCCCACTTGGCTGCCCAATTTTTATTCTTCTAGGTTAAAGCATTCGTTTCCAGTAACAGTTTGAATTTTTAGGTTTCACTCTGTTTTCTCCTACATAGATAGCTGTGTTTGGAATTCTAAATCAAACACGTTTTGTGCTAGCTCCTTGAAACTTCACCAAATGAAGTAGTTCTAAGTTCTATCTCTATGGTTTTTTTCCTCTTGAAGTACTCCATGCAGAGACTGGCGAAAAACACTTTCTTTTGAAAGGGGTTGCCAAGCTTCCAAAAAACTACTAGTATGCTGAAATCTCAGCTAATATTTTTTCACCAAATCTTGATGATACTTGGTGGTAATCATCAGTTCACTAAGCCCACTTGGCTGCCCAACTTTCACTCTTCTAGGTTCAAGCGTTCGTTTCCAGTAACACTTTGAATTTTTAGGTATCACTCTGTTTTCTGCTATGTAGACAGATGTGTTTGAAACTCTAAATCAAACACGGTTTGTGCTAGCTCCTTGAAACTTGACCAAATGAAGTAGTTCTAAGTTCTAACTCTTGGTTTGTTTCCTCTTGAATTACCCCATGCAGAGACTGGCGAAAAACACTTTCGTTTGAAAGGGGTTGCAAAGCTTCCAAAAAACTACTAGTTTGCTGAAATCTCAGCAAACATTTTTTCACCAAATATTGATGGTACTTGGTGGTAATGATCAGTTCACTAAGCCCACTTCGCTGCCCAATTTTTATTTTTCTAGGTTGAAGCATTCGTTTCCAGTAACAGTTTGAATTTTTAGGTTTCACTCTGTTTTCTCCTACATAGATAGCTGTGTTTGGAATTCTAAATCAAACACGGTTTGTGCTAGCTCCTTGAAACTTGACCAAATGAAGTACTTCTAAGTTCTATTTCTATGGTTTGTTTCCTCTTGAAGTACCCTATGCAGAGACTGGCGAAAAACACTTTCGTTTGAAAGGGGTTGCAAAGCTTCCAAAAAACTACTAGTTTGCTGAAATCTCAGCAAACATTTTGTCACCAAATCTTGATGATACTTGGTGGTAATGATCAGTTCACTAATCCCACTTGGCTGCCAAATTTTCACTCTTCTAGGTTCAAGCGTTCGTTTCCAGTAACACTTTGAATTTTTAGGTTTCACTCTGTTTTCTGCTATATAGATAGATGTGTTTGAAATTCTAATCAAACACGGTTTGTGCTAGCTCCTTGAAACTTGACCAAATGAAGTACTTCTAAGTTCTAACTCTATGGTTTGTTTCCTCTGGAAGTAGCCCATGCAGAGACTGGCGAAAAACACTTTCTTTTGAAAGGGGTTGCCAAGCTTCCAAAAATCTACTAGTTTGCTGAAATCTCAGCAAACATTTTTTCAACAAATCTTGATGATACTTGGTGGTAATGATCAGTTCACTAAACCCACTTGGCTTCCCAATTTTCATTCTTCTAGGTTCAAGCGTTCGTTTCCAGTAACACTTTGAATTTTTAGGTTTCACTCTGTTTTCTGCTATATAGATAGATGTGTTTGAAACTCTAAATCAAACACGGTTTGTGCTAGCTCCTTGAAACTTGACCAAATGAAGAAGTTCTAAGTTCTAGCTCTATGGTTTGTTTAATCTTGAAGTACCCCATGCAGAGACTGGCGAAAAACACTTTCGTTTGAAAGGGGTTGCCAAGCATCCAAAAAACTACTAGTTTGCTGAAATCTCAGCAAACATTTTTTCACCAAATCTTAATGATACTTGGTGGTAATGATCAGTTCACTAAGCCCACTTGGCTGCCCAACTTTCACTCTTCTAGGTTCAAGCGTTCGTTTCCAGTAACACTTTGAATTTTTAGGTATCACTCTGTTTTCTGCTATGTAGACAGATGTGTTTGAAACTCTAAATCAAACACGGTTTGTGCTAGCTCCTTGAAACTTGACCAAATGAAGTAGTTCTAAGTTCTAACTCTTGGTTTGTTTCCTCTTGAATTACCCCATGCAGAGACTGGCGAAAAACACTTTCGTTTGAAAGGGGTTGCAAAGCTTCCAAAAAACTACTAGTTTGCTGAAATCTCAGCAAACATTTTTTCACCAAATATTGATGGTACTTGGTGGTAATGATCAGTTCACTAAGCCCACTTCGCTGCCCAATTTTTATTTTTCTAGGTTGAAGCATTCGTTTCCAGTAACAGTTTGAATTTTTAGGTTTCACTCTGTTTTCTCCTACATAGATAGCTGTGTTTGGAATTCTAAATCAAACACGGTTTGTGCTAGCTCCTTGAAACTTGACCAAATGAAGTACTTCTAAGTTCTATTTCTATGGTTTGTTTCCTCTTGAAGTACCCTATGCAGAGACTGGCGAAAAACACTTTCGTTTGAAAGGGGTTGCAAAGCTTCCAAAAAACTACTAGTTTGCTGAAATCTCAGCAAACATTTTGTCACCAAATCTTGATGATACTTGGTGGTAATGATCAGTTCACTAATCCCACTTGGCTGCCAAATTTTCACTCTTCTAGGTTCAAGCGTTCGTTTCCAGTAACACTTTGAATTTTTAGTTTCACTCTGTTTTCTGCTATATAGATAGATGTGTTTGAAATTCTAATCAAACACGGTTTGTGCTAGCTCCTTGAAACTTGACCAAATGAAGTACTTCTAAGTTCTAACTCTATGGTTTGTTTCCTCTGGAAGTAGCCCATGCAGAGACTGGCGAAAAACACTTTCTTTTGAAAGGGGTTGCCAAGCTTCCAAAAATCTACTAGTTTGCTGAAATCTCAGCAAACATTTTTTCAACAAATCTTGATGATACTTGGTGGTAATGATCAGTTCACTAAACCCACTTGGCTTCCCAATTTTCATTCTTCTAGGTTCAAGCGTTCGTTTCCAGTAACACTTTGAATTTTTAGGTTTCACTCTGTTTTCTGCTATATAGATAGATGTGTTTGAAACTCTAAATCAAACACGGTTTGTGCTAGCTCCTTGAAACTTGACCAAATGAAGAAGTTCTAAGTTCTAGCTCTATGGTTTGTTTAATCTTGAAGTACCCCATGCAGAGACTGGCGAAAAACACTTTCGTTTGAAAGGGGTTGCCAAGCATCCAAAAAACTACTAGTTTGCTGAAATCTCAGCAAACATTTTTTCACCAAATCTTAATGATACTTGGTGGTAATGATCAGTTCACTAATCCCACTTGGCTGCCCAATTTTTATTCTTCTAGGTTGAAGAATTCGTTTCCAGTAACACTTTGAATTTTTAGGTTTCACTCTGTTTTCTCCTACATAGATAGCTGTGTTTGGAATTCTAAATCAAACACGGTTTGTGCTAGCTCCTTGAAACTTGACCAAATGAAGTAGTTCTAAGTTCTATCTCTATGGTTTGTTTCCTCTTGAAGTACCCATGCAGAGACTGGCGAAAAGCACTTTCGTTTGAAAGGGGTTGCCAAGCTTCCAAAAAACTACTAGTTTGCTGATATCTCAGCAAACATTTTTTCACCAAATCTTGATGATACTTGGTGGTAATCATCAGTTCACTAAGCCCACTTGGCTGCCCAATTTTCACTCTTCAAGGTTCACGCGTTCGTTTCCAGTAACACTTTGAATTTTTAGGTTTCACTCTGTTTTCTCCTACATAGATAGCTGTGTTTGGAATTCTAAATCAAACACGGTTTGTGCCAGCTCTTTGAGACTTGACCAAATAAAGTAGTTCTAAGTTCTATCTCTATGGTTTGTTTCCTCTTGAAGTAACCCATGCAGAGACTGGCGAAAAACACTTTCGTTTGAAAGGTGTTGCCAAGCTTCCAGAAAACAACTAGTTTCCTGAAATCTCAGCAAACATTTTTTCACCAAACCTTGATGATACTTGGTGGTAATCATCAGTTCACTAAGCCCACTTGGCTGCCCAAATTTCACTTTTCTAGGTTCAAGCGTTCGTTTCCAGTAACACTTTGAATTTTTAGGTTTCACTCTGTTTTCTGCTATATAGATAGATGTGTTTGAAACTCTAAATCAAACACGGTTTGTGCTAGCTCCTTGAAACTTGACCAAATGAAGTACTTCTAAGTTCTATCTCTATTGTTTGTTTCCTCTTGAAGTACCCCATGCAGAGACTGGCGAAAAACACTTTCGTTTGAAAGGGGTTGCCAAGCTTCCAAAAAACTACTAGTTTGCTGAAATCTCAGCAAATATTTTTTCACCAAACCTTGATGATACTTGGTGGTAATGATCAGTTCACTAAGCCCACTTGGCTGCCCAATTTTCACTCTTCTAGGTTCAAGCATTCTTTTCCAGTAACACTTTGAATTTTTAGGTTTTACTCTGTTTTCTCCTACATAGATAGCTGTGTTTGGAATTCTAAATCAAACACGGATTGTGCTAGCTCCTTGAAACTTGACCAAATGAAGTAGTTCTACATTCTATCTCTATGGTTTGTTTCCTCTTGAAGTACCCCATGCAGAGACTGGCGAAAAACACTTTCGTTTGAAAGGGGTTGCCAAGCTTCCAAAAAACTACTAGTTTGTTGAAATCTCAGCAAACATTTTTTCACCAAATCTTGATGATACTTGGTGGTAATGATCAGTTCACTAAACCCACTTGACTGCCCAATTTTTATTCTTCTAGGTTCAAGCTTTCGTTTCCAGTAACACTTTGAAATTTTAGGTTTCACTCTGTTTTCTGCTATATAGATAGATCTGTTTGAAACTCTAAATTAAACACGGTTTGAGCTACCTCCTTGAAACTTGACCAAATGAAGTAGTTCTAAGTTCTATCTCTATGGTTTGTTTCCTCTTGAAGTACCCCATGCAGAGACTGGCGAAAAACACTTTCGTTTGAAAGGGGTTGCCAAGCTTCCAAAAAACAACTAGTTTGCTGAAATCTCAGCAAATATTTTTTCACCAAATCTTGATGATGCTTGGTGGTAATGATCAGTTCACTTAGCCCACTTGGCAGCCCAATTTTTATTCTTCTAGGTTGAACAATCGTTTCCAGTAACAGTTTGAATTTTTAGGTTTCACTCTTTTTTCTCCTACATAGATAGCTGTGTTTGGAATTCTAAATCAAACACGGTTTGTGCTAGCTCCTTGAAACTTGACCAAATGAAGTACTCCTAAGTTCTATCTCTATGGTTTGTTTCCCCTGAAGTACCCCATGCAGAGACTGGCGAAAAACACTTTCGTTTGAAAGGGGTTGCCAAGCTTCCAAAAAACTGCTAGTTTGCTGAAATCTCAGCAAACATTTTTTCACCAAATCTTGATGATACTTGGTGGTAATGATCAGTTCACTAATCCCACTTGGCTGCCCAATTTTCACTCTTCGAGGTTCAAGCGTTCGTTTCCAGTAACACTTTGAATTTTTAGGTTTCACTCTGTTTTCTGCTAAATAGTTAGATGTGTTTGAAACTCTAAATCAAACACGATTTTTGCTAGCTCCTTGAAACTTGAAATAATGAAGTAGATCTAAGTTCTATCTCAATGGTTTGTTTCCTCTTGAATTACCCCATGCAGAGACTGGCGAAAAACACTTTCGTTTGAAAGGGGTTGCCAAGCTTTCGAAAAACTACTAGTTTGCTGAAATCTCAGCAAACATTTTTTCACCAAATCTTGATGATAATTGGTGGTAATGATCAGTTCACTAATCCCACTTGGCTGCCCAATTATTATTCTTCTAGGTTGAAGCATTCGTTTCCAGTAACAATTTGAATTTATAGGTTTCACTCTGTTTTCTCCTACATAGATAGCTGTGTTTGGAATTCTAAATCAAACACGGTTTGTGCTAGCTCCTTGAAACTTGAACAAATGAAGTAGTTCTAAGTTCTATCTCTATGGTTTGTTTCCTCTTGAAGTACCCCATGCAGAGACTGGCGAAAAACACTTTCTTTTGAAAGGGGTTGCCAAGCTTCCAAAAAACTACTAGTATGCTGAAATCTCAGCTAATATTTTTTCACCAAATCTTGATGATACTTGGTGGTAATCATCAGTTCACTAAGCCCACTTGGCTGCCCAATTTTTATTGTTCTAGGTTCAAGCGTTCGTTTCCAGTAACACTTTGAATTTTTAGGTATCACTCTGTTTTCTGCTATATAGACAGATGTGTTTGAAACTCTAAATCAAACACGGTTTGTGCTAGCTCCTTGAAACTTGACCAAATGAAGTAGTTCTAAGTTCTAACTCTTGGTTTGTTTCCTCTTGAAGTACCCCATGCAGAGACTGGCGAAAAACACTTTCGTTTGAAAGGGGTTGCCAAGCTTCCAAAAAACTACTAGTTTGCTGAAATCTCAGCAAACATTTTTCACCAAATATTGATGGTACTTGGTGGTAATGATCAGTTCACTAAGCCCACTTCGCTGCCCAATTTTTATTCTTCTAGGTTGAAGCATTCGTTTCCAGTAACAGTTTGAATTTTTAGGTTTCACTCTGTTTTCTCCTACATAGATAGCTGTGTTTGGAATTCTAAATCAAACACGGTTTGTGCTAGCTCCTTGAAACTTGACCAAATGAAGTACTTCTAAGTTCTATCTCTATGGTTTATTTCCTCTTGAAGTACCCCATGCAGAGACTGGCGAGAAACACTTTCGTTTGAAAGGGGTCGCAAAGCTTCCAAAAAACTACTAGTTTGCTGAAAACTCAGCAAACATTTTTTCACCAAATCTTGATGATACTTGGTGGTAATGATCAGTTCACTAATCCCACTTGGCGGCCCAATTTTCACTCTTCTAGGTTCAAGCGTTCGTTTCCAGTAACACTTTGAATTTTTAGGTTTCACTCTGTTTTCTGCTATATAGATAGATGTGTTTGAAATTCTAATCAATCACGGTTTGTGCTAGCTCCTTGAAACTTGACCAAATGAAGTAGTTCTAAGTTCTATCTCTATGGTTTGTTTCCTCTTGAAGTAGCCCATGAAGAGACTGGCGAAAAACACTTTCTTTTGAAAGGGGTTGCCAAGCTTCCGTAATCTACTAGTTTGCTGAAATCTCAGCAAACATTTTTTCACCAAATCTTGATGATACTTGGTTGTAATGATCAGTTCACTAAGCCCACTTGGCTGCCCAATTTTCACTCTTCTAGGATCAAGCGTTCGTTTCCAGTAACACTTTGAATTTTTAGGTTTCACTCTGTTTTCTGCTATATAGATAGATGTGTTTGAAACACTAATCAAACACGGTTTGTGCTAGCTCCTTGAAACTTGACCAAATGAAGTAGTTCTAAGTTCTATCTCTATGGTTTGTTTTCTCTTGAAGTACCCCATGCAGAGACTGGCGAAAAACACTTTCGTTTGAAAGGGGTTGCCAAGCTTCCAAAAAACTACTAGTTTGATGAAATCTCAGCAAACATTTTTTCCCCAAATCTTGATGATACTTGGTGGTAATGATCAGTTCACTAATCCCACTTGGCTGCCCAATTTTTATTCTTCTAGGTTTAAGCGTTCGTTTCCAGTAACACTTTGAATTTTTAGGTTTCACTCTGTTTTCTGCTATATAGATAGATGTGTTTGAAACTCAAAATCAAACACGGTTTGTGCTAGCTCCTTGAAACTTGACCTAATGAAGTAGTTCTGAGTTCTATCTCATTGGTTTGTTTCCTCTTGAATTACCCATGCAGAGACTGGCGAAAAACACTTTCGTTTGAAAGGGGTTGCCAAGCTTTCAAAAAACTACTAGTTTGCTGAAATCTCAGCAAACATTTTTTCACCAAATCTTGATGATAATTGGTGGTAATGATCAGTTCACTAATCCCACTTGGCTGCCCAATTTTTGTTCTTCTAGGTTGAAGCATTCGTTTCCAGTAACAATTTGAATTTTTAGGTTTCATTCTGTTTTCTCCTACATAGATAGCTGTGTTTGGAATTCTAAATCAATCACGGTTTGTGCTAGCTCCTTGAAACTTGACCAAATGAAGTAGTTCTACTTCTACCTCTATGGTTTGTTTCCTCTTGAAGTACCCCATGCAGAGACTGGCGAAAAACACTTTCGTTTGAAAGGGGTTGCCAAGCTTCCAAAAAACTACTAGTTTGCTGAAATCTCAGCAAACATTTTTTCACCAAATCTTGATGATACTTGGTGGTAATGATCAGTTCACTAAACCCACTTGGCTGCCCAATTTTTATTCTTCTAGGTTCAAGCGTTCGTTTCCAGTAACACTTTGAATTTTTAGGTTTCACTCTGTTTTCTGCTATATAGATAGATGTGTTTGAAACTCTAAATCAAACACGGTTTGTGCTAGCTCCTTGAAACTTGACCAAATGAAGTAGTTCTAAGTTCTATCTCTATTGTTTGTTTCCTCTTGAAGTACCCCATGCAGAGACTGGCGAAAAACACTTTCATTTGAAAGGGGGTTGCCAAGTTTAAAAAACTACTAGTTTGCTGAAATCTCAGCAAATATTTTTTCACCAAACCTTGATGATACTGGTGGTAATGATCAGTTCACTAAGCCCACTGGGCTGCCCAATTTTCACTCTTCTAGGTTCAAGCATTCGTTTACAGTAACACTTTGAATTTTTAGGTTTCACTCTGTTTTCTCCTACATAGATAGCTGTGTTTGGATTCTAAATCAAACACGGTTTGTGCTAGCTCCTTGAAACTTGACCAAATGAAGTAGTTCTAAGTTCTATCTCTATGGTTTGTTTCCTCTTGAAGTACCCCATGCAGAGACTGGCGAAAAGCACTTTCGTTTGAAAGGGGTTGCCAAGCTTCCAAAAAACTACTAGTTTGCTGAAATCTCAGCAAACATTTTTTCACCAAATCTTGATGATACTTGGTGGTAATCATCAGTTCACTAAGCCCACTTGGCTGCCCAATTTTCACTCTTCTAAGTTCAAGCTTTCGTTTCCAGTAACACTTTGAATTTTTAGGTTTCACTCTGTTTTCTGCTATATAGATAGATGTGTTTGAAACTCAAAATCAAACACGGTTTGTGCTAGCTCCTTGAAACTTGACAAAATGAAATAGTTCTAAGTTCTATCTCTATGGTTTGTTTCCTCTTGAAGTACCCCATGCAGAGACTGGCGAAAAAACACTTTCTTTTGAAAGGGGTTGCCAAGCTTCCAAAAATCTACTAGTTTGCTGAAATCTCAGCAAACATTTTTTCACCAAATCTTGATGATAATTGGTGGTAATGATCAGTTCACTAATCCCACTTGGCTGCCCAATTTTATTCATCTAGGTTGAAGCATTCGTTTTCAGTAACAATTTGAATTTTTAGGTTTTACTCTGTTTTCTCCTACATAGATAGCTGTGTTTGGAATTCTAAATCAAACACGGATTGTGCTAGCTCCTTGAAACTTGACCAAATGAAGTAGTTCTATATTCTACCTCTATGGTTTGTTTCCTCCTGAAGTACCCCATGCAGAGACTGGCGAAAAACACTTTCGTTTGAAAGGAGTTGCCAAGCTTCCAAAAAACTACTAGTTTGCTGAAATCTCAGCAAACATTTTTCACCAAATCTTGATGATACTTGGTGGTAATGATCAGTTCACTAAACCCACTTGGCTGCCCAATTTTTATTCTTCTAGGTTCAAGCGTTCGTTTCCAGTAACACTTTGAATTTTTAGGTTTCACTCTGTTTTCTGCTATATAGATAGATCTGTTTGAAACTCTAAATTAAACACGGTTTGAGCTAGCTCCTTGAAACTTGACCAAATGAAGTAGTTCTAAGTTCTATCTCTATGGTTTGTTTCCTCTTGAAGTACCCCATGCAGAGACTGGCGAAAAACAATTTCGTTTGAAAGGGGTTGCCAAGCTTCCAAAAACATCTAGTTTGCTGAAATCTCAGCAAATATTTTTTCACCAAATCTTGATGATGCTTGGTGGTAATGATCAGTTCACTTAGCCCACTTGGCTGCCCAATTTTTATTCTTCTAGGTTGAACCATCGTTTCCAGTAACAGTTGAATTTTTAGGTTTCACTCTTTTTTCTCCTACATAGATAGCTGTGTTTGGAATTCTAAATCAAACACGGTTTGTGCTAGCTCCTTGAAACTTGACCAAATGAAGTAGTTCTAAGTTCTATCTCTATGGTTTGTTTTCCCTGAAGTACCCCATGCAGAGACTGGCGAAAAACACTTTCGTTTGAAAGGTGTTGCCAAGCTTCCAAAAAACTACTAGTTTGCTGAAATCTCAGCAAACATTTTTTTCACCAAATCTTGATGATACTTGGTTGTAATGATCAGTTCACTAATCTCACTTGGCTGCCCAATTTTCACTCTTCTAGGTTCAAGCGTTCGTTTCCAGTAACACTTTGAATTTTTAGGTTTCACTCTGTTTTCTGCTATATAAATAGATGTGTTAGAAACACTAATCAAACACGGTTTGTGCTAGCTCCTTGAAACTTGACCTAATGAAGTAGATCTAAGTTCTATCTCAATGGTTTGTTTCCTCTTGAATACCCCATGCAGAGACTGGCGAAAAACACTTTCGTTTGAAAGGGGTTGAAAAGCTTTCAAAAAACTACTAGTTTGCTGAAATCTCAGCAAACATTTTTTCACCAAATCTTGATGATAATTGGTGGTAATGATCAGTTCACTAATCCCACTTGGCTGCCCAATTATTATTCTTCTAGGTTGAAGCATTCGTTTCCAGTAACAATTTGAATTTTTAGGTTTCACTCTGTTTTCTCCTACATAGATAGCTGTGTTTGGAATTCTAAATCAAACACGGTTTGTGCTAGCTCCTTGAAACTTGAACAAATGAAGTAGTTCTAAATTCTATCTCTATGGTTTGTTTCCTCTTGAAGTACCCCATGCAGAGACTGGCGAAAAACACTTTCTTTTGAAAGGGGTTGCCAAGCTTCCAAAAAACTACTAGTATGCTGAAATCTCAGCTAATATTTTTTCACCAAATCTTGATGATACTTGGTGGTAATCATCAGTTCACTAAGCCCACTTGGCAGCCCAGTTTTTATTGTTCTAGGTTTCAAGCGTTCGTTTCCAGTAACACTTTGAATTTTTAGGTATCACTCTGTTTTCTGCTATATAGACAGATGTGTTTGAAACTCTAAATCAAACACGGTTTGTGCTAGCTCCTTGAAACTTGACCAAATGAAGTAGTTCTAAGTACTAACTCTTGGTTTGTTTTCCTCTTGAAGTACCCCATGCAGAGACTGGCGAAAAACACTTTCGTTTGAAAGGGGTTGCCAAGCTTCCAAAAAACTACTAGTTTGCTGAAATCTCAGCAAACATTTTTTTACCAAATATTGATGGTACTTGGTGGTAATGATCAGTTCACTAAGCCCACTTCGCTGCCCAATTTTTATTCTTCTAGGTTGAAGCATTCGTTTCCAGTAACAGTTTGAATTTTTAGGTTTCACTCTGTTTTCTCCTACATAGATAGCTGTGTTTGGAATTCTAAATCAAACACGGTTTGTGCTAGCTCCTTGAAACTTGATCAAATGAAGTACTTCTAAGTTCTATCTCTATGGTTTGTTTCCTCTTGAAGTACCCCATGCAGAGACTGGCGAGAAACACTTTCGTTTGAAAGGGGTCGCAAAGCTTCCAAAAAACTACTAGTTTGCTGAAAACTCAGCAAACATTTTTTCACCAAATCTTGATGATACTTGGTGGTAATGATCAGTTCACTAATCCCACTTGGCGGCCCAATTTTCACTCTTCTAGGTTCACGCGTTCGTTTCCAGTAACACTTTGAATTTTTAGGTTTCACTCTGTTTTCTGCTATATAGATAGATGTGTTTAAAATTCTAATCAATCACGGTTTGTGCTAGCTCCTTGAAACTTGACCAAATGAAGTAGTTCTAAGTTCTATCTCTATGGTTTGTTGCCTCTTGAAGTAGCCCATGCAGAGACTGGCGAAAAACACTTTCTTTTGAAAGGGGTTGAAAAGCTTCCAAAAATCTACTAGTTTGCTGAAATCTCAGAAAACATTTTTTCACCAAATCTTGATGATACTTGGTTGTAATGATCAGTTCACTAATCCCACTTGGCTGCCCAATTTTCACTCTTCTAGGTTCAAGCGTTCGTTTCCAGTAACACTTTGAATTTTTAGGTTTCACTCTGTTTTCTGCTATATAGATAGATGTGTTTGAAACACTAATCAAACACGGTTTGTGCTAGCTCCTTGAAACTTGACCAAATGAAGTAGTTCTAAGTTCTATCTCTATGGTTTGTTTTCTCTTGAAGTACCCCATGCAGAGACTGGCGAAAAACACTTTCGTTTGAAAGGGGTTGCCAAGCTTACAAAAAACTACTAGTTTTCTGAAATCTCAGCATACAATCTTTCACCAAATCTTGATGATACTTGGTGGTAATGATCAGTTCACTAAGCCCACTTGGCTGCCCAATTTTCACTCTTCTATGTTCAAGCGTTCGTTTCTAGTAACACTTTGATTTTTAGGTTTCACGTTTTTTTCTGCTATATTGATAGATTTTTTTGAAACTCTAAATCAAACACGGTTTGTGCTAGCTCCTTGAAACTTGACAAAATGAAGTAGTTCTAAGTTCTCTCTCTATGGTTTTTTTCCTCTTGAAGTACCCCATGCAGAGACTGGCGAAAAGCACTTTCATTTGAAAGGGGTTGCCAAGATTCCAAAATTTCTACTTTTCTGAAATCTCAGCAAACATTTCTTCACCAAATCTTGATGATACTTGGTGGTAATGATCAGTTCACTAAGCCCACTTGGCTGCCTAATTTTCACTCTTCTAGGTTCAAGCGTTCGTTTCCAGTAACACTTTGAATTTTTACCTTTCACTCTGTGTTCTGCTATATAGATAGATGTGTTTGAAACTCTAAATCAAACACGGTTTGTGCTAGCTCCTTGAAACTTGACCAAATGAAGTAGTTCTAAGTTCTATCTCTATGGTTTGTTTCCTCTTGAAATACCCCATGCAGAGACTGGCGAAAAACACTTTCGTTTGAAAGGGGTTGCCAAGCTTCCAAAAAACTACTAGTTTGCTGAAATCTCAGCAAACATTTTTTCACCAAATCTTGATGATACTTGGTGGTAATGATTAGCTCACTAGTCCCAATTGGCTGCCCAATTTTTATTCTTCTAGGTTGAAGCTTTCGTTTTTAGTAACACTTTGAATTTTTAGGTTTCACTCTGTTTACTCCTACATAGATAGCTGTGTTTGGAATTCTAAATCAACCACGGTTTCTGCTAGCTCCTTGAAACTTGTCCAAATGAAGTAGTTCTAAGTTCTATCTCTATGGTTTGTTTCCTTTTGAAGTACCCCATGAAGAGACTGGCGAAAAGCACTTTCATTTGAAAGGGGTTGCCAAGCTTCCAAAATACTACTAGTATTCTGAAATCTCAGCAAACATTTTTTCACCGAATCTTGATGATACTTGGTGGTAATGATCACTTCACTAAGCCCACTTGGCTGCCCAATTTTCACTCTTCTAGGTTCAACCGTTCGTTTCCAGTAACACTTTGAATTTTTAGGTTTCACTCTGTTTACTCCTACATAGATAGCTGTGTTTGAAACTCCAAATCAAACACGGTTTGTGCTAGCTCCTTAAAACTTGACCAAATGAAGTAGTTCTAAGTTCTATCTCTATGGTTTGTTTCCTTTTGAAGTACCCCATGCAGAGATTGGAGAAAAGCACTTTCATTTGAAAGGGGTTGCCAAGCTTCCAAAAAACTTCTAGTTTTCTGAAATCTCAGCAAACATTTTTTCACCAAATCTTGATGATACTTGGTGGTAATGATCAGTTCACTAAGCCCACTTGGCTGCCCAATTTTCACTCTTCTTGGTTCAAGCGTTAATTTCCAGTAACACTTTGAATTTTTAGGTTTCACTCTGTTTTGTGCTATAGAGATAGATGTGTTTGAAACTCTAAATCCAACCTGGTTTGTGCTAGCTCCTTGAAACTTGACCAAATGAAGTAGTTCTAAGTTCTATCTCTATGGTTTGTTTCCTCTTGAATTACCCCATGCAGAGACTGGCGAAAACACTTTCGTTTGAAAGGTGTTGCCAAGCTTCCAAAAAACTACTAGTTTGCTGAAATCTCAGCAAACATTTTTTCACCAAATCTTGATGATACTTGGGGGTAATGATCAGTTCACTAAGCCCACTTGGCTGCCCAATTTTCACTCTTCTAGGTTCAAGCGTTCGTTTCCTGTAACACTTTGAATTTTAGGTTTCACTCTGTTTTCTGCTATATAGATAGATGTGTTTGAAACTCTAAATCAAACACGGTTTGTGCTAGCTCCTTGAAACTTGACAAAATGAAGTAGTTCTAAGTTCTATCTCTGTGGTTTGTTTTCTCTTGAAATACCCCATGCAGAGACTTGCGAAAAACCCTTTCGTTTGAAAGGGGTTGCCAAGCTTCAGAAAAACTACTAGTTTGCTGAAATCTCAGCAAACATTTTTTCACCAAATCTTGATGATACTTGGTGGTAATGATCAGTTCACTAATCCCACTTGGCTGCCCAATTTTTATTCTTCTAGGTTAAAGCATTCGTTTCCAGTAACAGTTTGAATTTTTAGGTTTCACTCTGTTTTCTCCTACATAGATAGCTGTGTTTGGAATTCTAAATCAAACACGGTTTCTGCTAGCTCCTTGATACTTGACCAAATGAAGTAGTTCTATGTTCTATCTCTATGGTTTGTTTCCTCTTGAAGTACCCCATGCAGAGAATGGCGAAAAGCACTTTCGTATGAAAGGGGTTGCCAAGCTTACAAAAAACTACTAGTTTTCTGAAATCTCAGCATACAATCTTTCACCAAATCTTGATGATACTTGGTGGTAATGATCAGTTCACTAAGCCCACTTGGCTGCCCAATTTTCACTCTTCTATGTTCAAGCGTTCGTTTCTAGTAACACTTTGATTTTTAGGTTTCACTCTGTTTTCTGCTATATAGATAGCTGTGTTTGGAATTCTAAATCAAACACGGTTTGTCTTAGCTCCTTAAAACTTGACCAAATGAAGTAGTTCTAAGTTCTATCTCTATGGTTTGTTTCCTTTTGAAGTACCCCATGAAGAGACTGGCGAAAAGCACTTTCATTTGAAAGGGGTTGCCAAGCTTCCAAAAAACTTCTAGTTTTCTGAAATCTCAGCAAACATTTTTTCACCAAATCTTGATGATACTTGGTGGTAATGATCAGTTCACTAAGCCCACTTCGCTGCCCAATTTTCACTCTTCTAGGTTCAAGCGTTCGTTTCCTGTAACACTTTGAATTCTAGGTTTCACTCTGTTTTCTGCTATATAGATAGATGTGTTTGAAACTCTAAATCAAACACGGTTTGTGCTAGCTCCTTGAAACCTGAAAAAATGAAGTAGTTCTATGTTCTATCTCTGTGGTTTGTTTCCTCTTGAAGTACCCCATGCAGAGACTGGCGAAAAACACTTTCGTTTGAAAGGGGTTGCCAAGCTTCCAAAAAAACTACTAGTTTGCTGAAATCTCAGCAAACATTTTTTCACCAAATCTTGATGATACTTGCTGGTAAAGATCAGATCACTAATCCCACTTGGCTGCCCAATTTTTATTCTTCTAGGTTGAAGCATTCGTTTAGAGTAACAGTTTGAATTTTTAGGTTTCACTCTGTTTTCTGCTATATAGATAGATGTGTTTGAAACTCAAAATCAAACACGGTTTGTGCTAGCTCCTTGAAACTTGACCAAATGAAGTAGTTCTAAGTTCTATCTCTATGGTTTGTTTCCTCTTGAAGTACCAAATGCAGAGACTGGCAAAAAACACATTCGTTTGAAAGGGGTTGCCAAGCTTCCAAAAAATTACTAGATTGCTGAAATCTCAGCAGACGTTTTTTCACCAAAACTTGATGATACTTGGTGGTAATGATCAGTTCACTAAGCCCACTTGGCTGCCCAATTTTCACTCTTCTAGGTTAAAGCGTTCGTTTCCAGTAACAGTTTGAAATTTTAGGTTTCACTCTGTTTTCTCCTACATAGATAGCTGTGTTTGGAATTCTAAATCAAACACGGTTTGTGCTAGCTCCTTGAAACTTGACAAAATGAAGTAGTTCTAAGTTCTCTCTCTATAGTTTGTTTTCTCTTGAAGTACCCCATGCAGAGACTGGCGAAAAACACTTTCGTTTGTAAGGGGTTGCCAAGCTTCCAAAAAACTACTATATTCCTGAAATCTCAGCAAACATTTTTTCACCAAATCTTGATGATACTTGGTGGTAATGATCAGTTCACTAAGCACGCTTGGCTGCCCAATTTTCACTCTTCTAGGTTCAAGCGTTCGTTTCCAGTAACACTTTGAATTTTTAGGTTTCACTCTGTTTTCTGCTATATAGATAGATGTGTTTGAAACTCTAAATCAAACACGGTTTGTGCTAGCTCCTTGAAACTTGCCCAAATGAAGTAGTTCTAAGTTCTATCTTTATTGTTTGTTTCCTCTTGAAGTACCCCATGCAGAGACTGGCGAAAAACACTTTCGTTTGAAAGGGGTTCCCAAGCTTCCAAAAAACTACTAGTTTGCTGAAATCTCAGCAAACATTTTTTCACCAAATCTTGATGATACTTGGTGGTAATGATCAGTTCACTAATCCCACTTGGCTGCAAATTTTTATTCTTCTAGGTTGAAGCATTCGTTTCCAGTAACAGTTTGATTTTTTAGGTTTCACTCTGTTTTCTCCTACATAGATTGCTGTGTTTGGAATTCTAAATCAAACACGGTTTCTGCTAGCTCCTTGAAACTTGACCAAATGAAGTAGTTCTATGTTCTATCTCTATGGTTTGTTTCCTTTTGAAGTACCCCATGCAGAGACTGGAGAAAAACACTTTCGTTTGAAAGGGGTTGCCAAGCTTCCAAAAAACTACTAGTTTTCTGAAATCTCAGCATACATTTATTCACCAAATCTTGATGATACTTGGTGGTAATGATCAGTTCACTAAGCCCACTTGGCTGCCCAATTTTCACTCTTCTATGTTCAAGCGTTCGTTTCCAGTAACACTTTGAATTTTTAGGTTTCACTCTGTTTTCTGCTATATAGGTAGATGTGTTTAAAACTCTAAATCAAACACGGTTTTTGCTAGCTCCTTGAAACTTGACCATATGAAGTATTTCTTAGTTCTATCTCTATGGTTTGTTTCTTCTTGAAGTACCCCATGCAGAGACTGGCGAAAACAGTTTCGTTAGAAAGGGGTTGCCAAGCTTCCAAAAAACTACTAGTTTCCTGAAATCTCAGCAAACATTTTTTCACCAAATCTTGATGATACCTCGTGGTAATGATCAGTTCACTAGTCCCACTTGGCTGCCCAATTTTTATTCTTCTAGGTTAAAGCATTCGTTTCCAGTAACAGTTTGAAATTTTAGGTTTCAATCTGTTTTCTCCTACATAGATAGCTGTGTTTGGAATTCTAAATCAAACACGGTTTGTGCTAGCTCCTTGAAACTTGACCAAATGAATTAGTTCTAAGTTCTCTCTCTATGGTTTGTTTCCTCTTGAAGTACCCCATGCAGAGACTGGTGAAAAACACTTTCGTTTGAAAGGGGTTGCCAAGCTTCCAAAAAACTACGAGTTTGCTGAAATCTCAGTAAACATTTTTTCACCAAATCTTGATGATACTTGGTGGTAATGATCAGTTCACTAATCCCACTTGGCTGCCCAATTTTTACTCTTCTAGGTTCAAGAGTTCGTTTCCAGTAACACTTTGAATTTTTAGGTTTCACTCTGTTTTCTCCTATATAGATAGATGTGTTTGAAACTCTAAATACAACACGGTTTGTGCTGGCTCCTTGAAACTTGACAAAATGAATTAGTTCTAAGTTCTATCTCTATGGTTTGTTTCCTCTTGAAGGACCCCATGCAGAGACAGGCGAAAAGCACTTTCATTTGAAAGGGGTTGCCAAGCTTCCAAAATACTACTAGTATTCTGAAATCTCAGCAAACATTTTTTCACCAAATCTTGATGATACTTGGTGGTAATGATCACTTCACTAAGCCCACTTGGCTGCCCAATTTTCACTCTTCTAGGTTCAACCGTTCGTTTCCAGTGACACTTTGAATTTTTAGGTTTCACTCTGTTTACTCCTACATTGATAGCTGTGTTTGAAACTCTAAATCAAACACGGTTTGTGCTAGCTCCTTAAAACTTGACCAAATGAAGTAGTTCTAAGTTCTATCTCTATGGTTTGTTTCCTTTTGAAGTACCCCATGCAGAGACTGGAGAAAAGCACTTTCATTTGAAAGGGGTTGCCAAGCTTCCAAAAAACTTCTAGTTTTCTGAAATCTCAGCAAACATTTTTTCACCAAATCTTGATGATACTTGGTGGTAATGATCAGTTCACTAAGCCCACTTGGCTGCCCAATTTTCACTCTTCTTGGTTCAAGCGTTAATTTCCAGTAACACTTTGAATTTTTAGGTTTCACTCTGTTTTCTGCTATATAGATAGCTGTGTTTGGAATTCTAAATCAAACACGGTTTGTGTTAGCTCCTTGAAACTTGAACAAATAAAGTAGTTCTAAGTTCTATCTCTTTGGTTTGTTTCCTCTTGAAGTACCCCATGCAGAGACTGGCGAAAAACACTTTCTTTTGAAAGGAGTTGCCAAGCTTCCAAAAAACTACTAGTTTGCTAAAATCTCAGCAAACATTTTTTCACCAAATCTTGATGATACCTCGTGGTAATGATCAGTTCACTAGTCCCACTTGGCTGCCCATTTTTTATTCTTCTAGGTTAAAGCATTCGTTTCCAGTAACAGTTTGAAATTTTAGGTTTCAATCTGTTTTCTCCTACATAGATAGCTGTGTTTGGAATTCTAAATCAAACACGGTTTGTGCTAGCTCCTTGAAACTTGACCAAATGAATTAGTTCTAAGTTCTCTCTCTATGGTTTGTTTCCTCTTGAAGTACCCCATGCAGAGACTGGTGAAAAACACTTTCGTTTGAAAGGGGTTGCCAAGCTTCCAATAAACTACGAGTTTGCTGAAATCTCAGTAAACATTTTTTCACCAAATCTTGATGATACTTGGTGGTAATGATCAGTTCACTAATCCCACTTGGCTGCCCAATTTTTACTCTTCTAGGTTCAAGAGTTCGTTTCCAGTAACACTTTGAATTTTTAGGTTTCACTCTGTTTTCTCCTATATAGATAGATGTGTTTGAAACTCTAAATACAACACGGTTTGTGCTGGCTCCTTGAAACTTGACAAAATGAATTAGTTCTAAGTTCTATCTCTATGGTTTGTTTCCTCTTGAAGGACCCCATGCAGAGACAGGCGAAAAGCACTTTCATTTGAAAGGGGTTGCCAAGCTTCCAAAATACTACTAGTATTCTGAAATCTCAGCAAACATTTTTTCACCAAATCTTGATGATACTTGGTGGTAATGATCACTTCACTAAGCCCACTTGGCTGCCCAATTTTCACTCTTCTAGGTTCAACCGTTCGTTTCCAGTAACACTTTGAATTTTTAGGTTTCACTCTGTTTACTCCTACATTGATAGCTGTGTTTGAAACTCTAAATCAAACACGGTTTGTGCTAGCTCCTTAAAACTTGACCAAATGAAGTAGTTCTAAGTTCTATCTCTATGGTTTGTTTCCATTTGAAGTACCCCATGCAGAGACTGGAGAAAAGCACTTTCATTTGAAAGGGGTTGCCAAGCTTCCAAAAAACTTCTAGTTTTCTGAAATCTCAGCAAACATTTTTTCACCAAATCTTGATGATACTTGGTGGTAATGATCAGTTCACTAAGCCCACTTGGCTGCCCAATTTTCACTCTTCTTGGTTCAAGCGTTAATTTCCAGTAACACTTTGAATTTTTAGGTTTCACTCTGTTTTGTGCTATAGAGATAGATGTGTTTGAAACTCTAAATCCAACATGGTTTGTGCTAGCTCCTTGAAACTTGACCAAATGAAGTAGTTCTAAGTTCTATCTCTATGGTTTGTTTCCTCTTGAATTACCCCATGCAGAGACTGGCGAAAACACTTTCGTTTGAAAGGTGTTGCCAAGCTTCCAAAAAACTACTAGTTTGCTGAAATCTCAGCAAACATTTTTTCATCAAATCTTGATGATACTTGGGGGTAATGATCAGTTCACTAAGCCTACTTGGCTGCCCAATTTTCACTCTTCTAGGTTCAAGCGTTCGTTTCCTGTAACACTTTGAATTTTAGGTTTCACTCTGTTTTCTGCTATATAGATAGATGTGTTTGAAACTCTAAATCAAACACGGTTTGTGCTAGCTCCTTGAAACTTGACAAAATGAAGTAGTTCTAAGTTCTATCTCTGTGGTTTGTTTTCTCTTGAAATACCCCATGCAGAGACTGGCGAAAAACACTTTCGTTTGAAAGGGGTTGCCAAGCTTCAGAAAAACTACTAGTTTGCTGAAATCTCAGCAAACATTTTTTCACCAAATCTTGATGATACTTGGTGGTAATGATCAGTTCACTAATCCCACTTGGCTGCCCAATTTTTATTCTTCTAGGTTAAAGCATTCGTTTCCAGTAACAGTTTGAATTTTTAGGTTTCACTCTGTTTTCTCCTACATAGATAGCTGTGTTTGGAATTCTAAATCAAACACGGTTTCTGCTAGCTCCTTGATACTTGACCAAATGAAGTAGTTCTATGTTCTATCTCTATGGTTTGTTTCCTCTTGAAGTACCCCATGCAGAGAATGTCGAAAAGCACTTTCGTATGAAAGGGGTTGCCAAGCTTACAAAAAACTACTAGTTTTCTGTAATCTCAGCATACAATCTTTCACCAAATCTTGATGATACTTGGTGGTAATGATCAGTTCACTAAGCCCACTTGGCTGCCCAATTTTCACTCTTCTATGTTCAAGCGTTCGTTTCTAGTAACACTTTGATTTTTAGGTTTCACTCTGTTTTCTGCTATATAGATAGCTGTGTTTGGAATTCTAAATCAAACACGGTTTGTGTTAGCTCCTTGAAACTTGAATAAATAAAGTAGTTCTAAGTTCTATCTCTTTGGTTTGTTTCCTCTTGAAGTACCCCATGCAGAGACTGGCGAAAAACACTTTCTTTTGAAAGGAGTTGCCAAGCTTCCAAAAAACTACTAGTTTGCTAAAATCTCAGCAAACATTTTTTCATCAAATCTTGATGAAACGTGGTGGTAATGATCAGTTCACTAATCCCACTTGGCTTCCCAATTTTTATTCTTCTAGGTTGAAGCATTCGTTTCCAGTAACAGTTTGAATTTTTAGGTTTCACTCTGTTTTCTCCTACATAGATAGCTGTATTTGGAATTCTAAATCAAACACGATTTGTGCTAGCTCCTTGAAACTTGACCAAATGAAGTATTTCTAAGTTCTATCTCTATGGTTTGTTTCCTCTTGAAGTACCCCATGAAGGGACTGTCGAAAAACACTTTCGTTTGAAAGGGCTTGCCAAGCTTCCAGAAAAACTACTAGTTTGCTGAAATCTCAGCAAACATTTTTTCACCAAATCTTGATGATACTTGGTGGTAATGATCAGTTCAGTAATCCCACTTGGCTGCCCAATTTTTATTCTTCTAGGTTGAAGCATTCGTTTCCAGTAACAGTTTGAATTTTTAGGTTTCACTCTGTTTTCTCCTACATAGATAGCTGTGTTTGGAATTCTAAATCAAACACGGTTTGTGCTAGCTCCTTGAAACTTGACCAAATGAAGTAGTTCTATGTTCTATCTCTATGGTTTATTTCCTCTTGAAGTACCCCATGCAGAGAGTGTCGAAAAACACTTTTGTTTGAAAGGGGTTGCCAAGCTTCCAAAAAAACTACTAGTTTGCAGAAATCTCAGCAAACATTTTTTCACCAAATCTTGATGATACTTGGTGGTAATGATCAGTTCACTAATCCCACTTGGGTGCCCAATTTTCACTCTTCTAGATTCAAGCGTTCGTTTCCAGTAACACTTTGAATTTTTAGGTTTCACGTTTTTTTCTGCTATATTGATAGATATTTTTGAAACTCTAAATCAAACACGGTTTGTGCTAGCTCCTTGAAACTTGACAAAATGAAGTAGTTCTAAGTTCTCTCTCTATTGTTTTTTTCCTCTTGAAGTACCCCATGCAGAGACTGGCGAAAAGCACTTTCATTTGAAAGGGGTTGAAAAGATTCCAAAATTTCTACTTTTCTGAAATCTCAGCAAACATTTCTTCACCAAATCTTGATGATACTTGGTGGTAATGATCAGTTCACTAAGCCCACTTGGCTGCCCAATTTTCACTCTTCTAGGTTCAAGCGTTCGTTTCCAGTAACACTTTGAATTTTTACCTTTCACTCTGTGTTCTGCTATATAGATAGATGTGTTTGAAACTCTAAATCAAACACGGTTTGTGCTAGCTCCTTGAAACTTGACCAAATGAAGTAGTTCTAAGTTCTATCTCTATGGTTTGTTTCCTCTTGAAATACCCCATGCAGAGACTGGCGAAAAACACTTTCGTTTGAAAGGGGTTGCCAAGCTTCCAAAAAACTACTAGTTTGCTGAAATCTCAGCAAACATTTTTTCACCAAATCTTGATGATACTTGGTGGTAATGATCAGCTCACTAGTCCCAATTGGCTGCCCAATTTTTATTCTTCTAGGTTGAAGCATTCGTTTTTAGTAACACTTTGAATTTTTAGGTTTCACTCTGTTTACTCCTACATAGATAGCTGTGTTTGGAATTCTAAATCAACCACGGTTTCTGCTAGCTCCCTGAAACTTGTCCAAATGAAGTAGTTCTAAGTTCTATCTCTATGGTTTGTTTCCTCTTGAAGTACCCCATGCAGAGACTGGCGAAAAACACTTTCGTTTGAAAGGGGTTGCCAAGCTTCCAAAAAACTACTAGTTTGCTGAAATCTCAGCAAACATTTTTTCACCAAATCCTGATGATACTTGGTGGTAATGATCCGTTCACTAATCCCACTTGGCTGCCCAATTTTCACTCTTCAAGGTTCAAGCGTTCCTTTCCAGTAACACTTTGAATTTTTAGGTTTCACTTTTTTTTCTGCTATATAGATATATGTGTTTGAAACTCTAAATCAAACACGGTTTGTGCTAGCTCCTGGAAACTTTGTCAAATGAAGTAGTTCTAAGTTCTATCTCTATGGTTTGTTTTCTCTTAAAGTACCCCATGCAGAGACTGGCGAAAAGCACTTTCATTTGAAAGGGGTTGCCAAGCTTCCAAAAAACTTCTAGTTTTCTGAAATCTCAGCAAACATTTTTTCACCAAAACTTGCTGATACTTGGTGGTAATGATCAGTTCACTAAGCCCACTTGGCTGCACAATTTGCACTCTTCTAGGTTCAAGCGTTCGTTTCCAGTAACACTTTGAATTTTTCGGTTTCACTCTGTTTTCTGCTATATAGATAGATGTGTTTGAAACTCTAAAGCAAACACGGTTTGTGCTAGCTCCTTGAAACTTGACCAAAAGAAGTAGTTCTAAGTTCTATCTCTATGGTTTGTTTCCTCTTGAAGTACCCCATGCAGAGACTGGCGAAAAACACTTTCGTTTGAAAGGGGTTGCCAAGCTTCCAAAAAACTACTAGTTTGCTGAAATCTCAGCAAACATTTTTTCACCAAAACTTGATGATACTTGGTGGTAATGATCAGTTCACTAATCCCACTTGGCTGCCCAATTTTTATTCTTCTAGGTTGAAGCATTCGTTTCCAGATACAGTTTGAATTTTTAGGTTTCACTCTGTTTTCTCCTACATAGATCTCGGTTTTCTCCTACATAGATAGCTGTGTTTGGAATTCTAAATCAAACACGGTTTGTGCTAGCTCCTTGAAACTTGACCAAATGAATTAGTTCTAAGTTCTATCTCTATGGTTTGTTTACTCTTGAAGTACCCCATGCAGAGACTGGCAAAAAACACTTTCGTTTGAAAGGGGTTGCCAAGCTTCCAAAAAACTACTAGTTTGCTGAAAGCTCAGCAAACATTTTTTCACCAAATCTTGATGATACTTGGTGATAATGATCAGTTCACTAAGCCCACTTGTCTTCCCAATTTTCACTCTTCTAGGTTCAAGCGTTCTTTTCCAGTAACACTTTGAATTTTTAGGTTTCACTCTGTTTTCTGCTATAGAGATAGATGTGTTTGAAACTCTAAATCAAACACGGTTTGTGCTAGCTCCTTGAAACTTGACCAAATGAAGTAGTTCTAAGTTCTATCTCTATGGTTTGTTTCCTCTTGAAGTACCCCATGCAGAGACTGGCGAAAAACACTTTCGTTTGAAAGGGGTTGCCAAGCTTCCAAAAAACTACTAGTTTGCTGAAATCTCAGCAAACATTTTTTCACCAAATCTTGATGATACTTGGTGGTAATGATCAGTTCACTAATCCCACTTGGCTGCCCAATTTTCACTCTTCTAGGTTCAAGCGTTCCTTTCCAGTAACACTTTGAATTTTTAGGTTTCACTTTTTTTTCTGCTGTATAGATATATGTGTTTGAAACTCTAAATCAAACACGGTT
Source organism: Callospermophilus lateralis (assembly GCF_048772815.1). Classification (NCBI taxonomy): domain Eukaryota; kingdom Metazoa; phylum Chordata; class Mammalia; order Rodentia; family Sciuridae; genus Callospermophilus; species Callospermophilus lateralis. The sequence continues at coordinate 32,419 of NW_027516652.1, forward strand.
TGTGCTAGCTCCTGGAAACTTTACCAAATGAAGTAGTTCTAAGTTCTATCTCTATGGTTTGTTTTCTCTTAAAGTACCTCATGCAGAGACTGGCAAAAAGCACTTTCATTTGAAAGGGGTTGCCAAGCTTCCAAAAAACTTCTAGTTTTCTGTAATCTCAGCAAACATTTTTTCACCAAACTTGCTGATACTTGGTGGTAATGATCAGTTCACTAAGCCCACTTGGCTGCACAATTTGCACTCTTCTAGGTTCAAGCGTTCGTTTCCAGTAACACTTTGAATTTTTAGGTTTCACTCTGTTTTCTGCTATATAGATAGATGTGTTTGAAACTCTAAAGCAAACACGGTTTGTGCTAGCTCCTTGAAACTTGACCAAAAGAAGTAGTTCTAAGTTCTATCTCTATGGTTTGTTTCCTCTTGAAGTATCCCATGCAGAGACTGGCGAAAAACACTTTCGTTTGAAAGGGGTTGCCAAGCTTCCAAAAAACTACTAGTTTGCTGAAATCTCAGCAAACATTTTTTCACCAAAACTTGATGATACTTGGTGGTAATGATCAGTTCACTAATCCCACTGGGCTGCCCAATTTTTATTCCTCTAGGTTGAAGCATTCGTTTCCAGATACAGTTTGAATTTTTAGGTTTCACTCTGTTTTCTCCTACATAGATCTCGGTTTTCTCCTACATAGATAGCTGTGTTTGGAATTCTAAATCAAACACGGTATGTGCTAGCTCCTTGAGACTTGACCAAATGAATTAGTTCTAAGTTCTATCTCTATGGTTTGTTTACTCTTGAAGTACCCCATGCAGAGACTGGCAAAAAACACTTTCGTTTGAAAGGGGTTGCCAAGCTTCCAAAAAACTACTAGTTTGATGAAATCTCAGCAAACATTTTTTCACCAAATCTTGATGATACTTGGTGATAATGATCAGTTCACTAAGCCCACTTGTCTTCCCAATTTTCACTTTTCTAGGTTCAAGCGTTCGTTTCCAGTAACACTTTGAATTTTTAGGTTTCACTCTGTTTTCTGCTATAGAGATAGATGTGTTTGAAACTCTAAATCAAACACGGTTTGTGCTAGCTCCTTGAAACTTGACCAAATGAAGTAGTTCTAAGTTCTATTTTTTGGTTTGTTTCCTCTTGAAGTACCCCATGCAGAGACTGGCGAAAGTCCCTTTCGTTTGAAAGGGGTGGCCAAGCTTCCAAAAAACTACTAGTTTGCTGAAATCTCAGCAAACATTTTTTTACCAAATCTTGATGATACTTGGTGATAATGATCAGTTCACTTAGCCCACTTGGCAGCCTAGTTTTCACTCTTCTAGGTTCAAGCGTTCGTTTCCAGTAACACTTTGAATTTTTAGGTTTCACTCTGTTTTCTGCTATATAGATATCTGTGTTTGGAATTCTAAATCATACACGGTTTGTGTTAGCTCCTTGAAACTTGAACAAATAAAGTAGTTCTAAGTTTTATCTCTTTGGTTTGTTTCCTCTTGAAGTACCCCATGCAGAGACTGGCGAAAAACACTTTCTTTTGAAAGGGGTTGCCAAGCTTCCAAAAAACTACTAGTTTGCTGAAATCTCAGCAAACATTTTTTCACCAAATCTTGATGATACTTGGTGGTAATGATCAGTTCACTAAGCCCACTTGGCTGCAAAATTTTTATTCTTCTAGGTTGAAGCATTCTATTCCAGTAACAGTTTGAATTTTTAAGTTTCACTCTGTTTTCTCCTGCATAGATAGCTGTGTTTGGAATTCTAAATCAAACACGGTTTGAGCTAGCTCCTTGAAACTTGACCAAATGAAGTAGTTCTAAGTTCTATCTCTATGGTTTGTTTACTCTTGAAGTACCCCATGCAGAGACTGGCGAAAAACACTTTCATTGGAAAGGGGTTGCCAAGCTTCCGAAAAACTACTAGTTTGCTGAAATCTCAGCAAACATTTTTTCACCAAATCTTGATGATACTTGGTGGTAATGATCAGTTCACTAAGCACACTTGGCTGACCAATTTTCACTCTTCTAGGTTCAAGCGTTCGTTTCCAGTAACACTTTGAATTTTTAGGTTTCACTCTGTTTTCTGCTATATAGATAGAGGTGTTTGAAACTCTAATCAAACACGGTTTGTGCTAGCTCCTTGAAACTTGACCAAATGAAGTAGTTCTAAGTTCTATCTCTATGGTTTGTTTCCTCTTGAATTACCCCATGCAGAGACTGGCGAAAACACTTTCGTTTGAAAGGTGTTGCCAAGCTTCCAAAAAACTACTAGTTTGCTGAAATCTCAGCAAACATTTTTTCATCAAATCTTGATGATACTTGGGGGTAATGATCAGTTCACTAAGCCTACTTGGCTGCCCAATTTTCACTCTTCTAGGTTCAAGCGTTCGTTTCCTGTAACACTTTGAATTTTAGGTTTCACTCTGTTTTCTGCTATATAGATAGATGTGTTTGAAACTCTAAATCAAACACGGTTTGTGCTAGCTCCTTGAAACTTGACAAAATGAAGTAGTTCTAAGTTCTATCTCTGTGGTTTGTTTTCTCTTGAAATACCCCATGCAGAGACTGGCGAAAAACACTTTCGTTTGAAAGGGGTTGCCAAGCTTCAGAAAAACTACTAGTTTGCTGAAATCTCAGCAAACATTTTTTCACCAAATCTTGATGATACTTGGTGGTAATGATCAGTTCACTAATCCCACTTGGCTGCCCAATTTTTATTCTTCTAGGTTAAAGCATTCGTTTCCAGTAACAGTTTGAATTTTTAGGTTTCACTCTGTTTTCTCCTACATAGATAGCTGTGTTTGGAATTCTAAATCAAACACGGTTTCTGCTAGCTCCTTGATACTTGACCAAATGAAGTAGTTCTATGTTCTATCTCTATGGTTTGTTTCCTCTTGAAGTACCCCATGCAGAGAATGTCGAAAAGCACTTTCGTATGAAAGGGGTTGCCAAGCTTACAAAAAACTACTAGTTTTCTGTAATCTCAGCATACAATCTTTCACCAAATCTTGATGATACTTGGTGGTAATGATCAGTTCACTAAGCCCACTTGGCTGCCCAATTTTCACTCTTCTATGTTCAAGCGTTCGTTTCTAGTAACACTTTGATTTTTAGGTTTCACTCTGTTTTCTGCTATATAGATAGCTGTGTTTGGAATTCTAAATCAAACACGGTTTGTGTTAGCTCCTTGAAACTTGAATAAATAAAGTAGTTCTAAGTTCTATCTCTTTGGTTTGTTTCCTCTTGAAGTACCCCATGCAGAGACTGGCGAAAAACACTTTCTTTTGAAAGGAGTTGCCAAGCTTCCAAAAAACTACTAGTTTGCTAAAATCTCAGCAAACATTTTTTCATCAAATCTTGATGAAACGTGGTGGTAATGATCAGTTCACTAATCCCACTTGGCTTCCCAATTTTTATTCTTCTAGGTTGAAGCATTCGTTTCCAGTAACAGTTTGAATTTTTAGGTTTCACTCTGTTTTCTCCTACATAGATAGCTGTATTTGGAATTCTAAATCAAACACGATTTGTGCTAGCTCCTTGAAACTTGACCAAATGAAGTAGTTCTAAGTTCTATCTCTATGGTTTGTTTCCTCTTGAAGTACCCCATGAAGGGACTGGCGAAAAACACTTTCGTTTGAAAGGGCTTGCCAAGCTTCCAGAAAAACTACTAGTTTGCTGAAATCTCAGCAAACATTTTTTCACCAAATCTTGATGATACTTGGTGGTAATGATCAGTTCAGTAATCCCACTTGGCTGCCCAATTTTTATTCTTCTAGGTTGAAGCATTCGTTTCCAGTAACAGTTTGAATCTTTAGGTTTCACTCTGTTTTCTCCTACATAGATAGGTGTGTTTGGAATTCTAAATCAAACACGGTTTGTGCTAGCTCCTTGAAACTTGACCAAATGAAGTAGTTCTATGTTCTATCTCTATGGTTTATTTCCTCTTGAAGTACCCCATGCAGAGAGTGTCGAAAAACACTTTTGTTTGAAAGGGGTTGCCAAGCTTCCAAAAAAACTACTAGTTTGCAGAAATCTCAGCAAACATTTTTTCACCAAATCTTGATGATACTTGGTGGTAATGATCAGTTCACTAATCCCACTTGGGTGCCCAATTTTCACTCTTCTAGATTCAAGCGTTCGTTTCCAGTAACACTTTGAATTTTTAGGTTTCACGTTTTTTTCTGCTATATTGATAGATATTTTTGAAACTCTAAATCAAACACGGTTTGTGCTAGCTTCTTGAAACTTGACAAAATGAAGTAGTTCTAAGTTCTATCTCTATTGTTTTTTTCCTCTTGAAGTACCCCATGCAGAGACTGGCGAAAAGCACTTTCATTTGAAAGGGGTTGCCAAGATTCCAAAATTTCTACTTTTCTGAAATCTCAGCAAACATTTCTTCACCAAATCTTGATGATACTTGGTGGTAATGATCAGTTCACTAAGCCCACTTGGCTGCCCAATTTTCACTCTTCTAGGTTCAAGCGTTCGTTTCCAGTAACACTTTGAATTTTTACCTTTCACTCTGTGTTCTGCTATATAGATAGATGTGTTTGAAACTCTAAATCAAACACGGTTTGTGCTAGCTCCTTGAAACTTGACCAAATGAAGTAGTTCTAAGTTCTATCTCTATGGTTTGTTTCCTCTTGAAATACCCCATGCAGAGACTGGCGAAAAACACTTTCGTTTGAAAGGGGTTGCCAAGCTTCCAAAAAACTACTAGTTTGCTGAAATCTCAGCAAACATTTTTTCACCAAATCTTGATGATACTTGGTGGTAATGATCAGCTCACTAGTCCCAATTGGCTGCCCAATTTTTATTCTTCTAGGTTGAAGCATTCGTTTTTAGTAACACTTTGAATTTTTAGGTTTCACTCTGTTTACTCCTACATAGATAGCTGTGTTTGGAATTCTAAATCAACCACGGTTTCTGCTAGCTCCCTGAAACTTGTCCAAATGAAGTAGTTCTAAGTTCTATCTCTATGGTTTGTTTCCTCTTGAAGTACCCCATGCAGAGACTGGCGAAAAACACTTTCGTTTGAAAGGGGTTGCCAAGCTTCCAAAAAACTACTAGTTTGCTGAAATCTCAGCAAACATTTTTTCACCAAATCCTGATGATACTTGGTGGTAATGATCCGTTCACTAATCCCACTTGGCTGCCCAATTTTCACTCTTCAAGGTTCAAGCGTTCCTTTCCAGTAACACTTTGAATTTTTAGGTTTCACTTTTTTTTCTGCTATATAGATATATGTGTTTGAAACTCTAAATCAAACACGGTTTGTGCTAGCTCCTGGAAACTTTGTCAAATGAAGTAGTTCTAAGTTCTATCTCTATGGTTTGTTTTCTCTTAAAGTACCCCATGCAGAGACTGGCGAAAAGCACTTTCATTTGAAAGGGGTTGCCAAGCTTCCAAAAAACTTCTAGTTTTCTGAAATCTCAGCAAACATTTTTTCACCAAAACTTGCTGATACTTGGTGGTAATGATCAGTTCACTAAGCCCACTTGGCTGCCCAATTTTCACTCTTCTAGGTTCAAGCGTTCGTTTCCAGTAACACTTTGAATTTTTACCTTTCACTCTGTGTTCTGCTATATAGATAGATGTGTTTGAAACTCTAAATCAAACACGGTTTGTGCTAGCTCCTTGAAACTTGACCAAATGAAGTAGTTCTAAGTTCTATCTCTATGGTTTGTTTCCTCTTGAAATACCCCATGCAGAGACTGGCGAAAAACACTTTCGTTTGAAAGGGGTTGCCAAGCTTCCAAAAAACTACTAGTTTGCTGAAATCTCAGCAAACATTTTTTCACCAAATCTTGATGATACTTGGTGGTAATGATCAGCTCACTAGTCCCAATTGGCTGCCCAATTTTTATTCTTCTAGGTTGAAGCATTCGTTTTTAGTAACACTTTGAATTTTTAGGTTTCACTCTGTTTACTCCTACATAGATAGCTGTGTTTGGAATTCTAAATCAACCACGGTTTCTGCTAGCTCCCTGAAACTTGTCCAAATGAAGTAGTTCTAAGTTCTATCTCTATGGTTTGTTTCCTCTTGAAGTACCCCATGCAGAGACTGGCGAAAAACACTTTCGTTTGAAAGGGGTTGCCAAGCTTCCAAAAAACTACTAGTTTGCTGAAATCTCAGCAAACATTTTTTCACCAAATCCTGATGATACTTGGTGGTAATGATCCGTTCACTAATCCCACTTGGCTGCCCAATTTTCACTCTTCAAGGTTCAAGCGTTCCTTTCCAGTAACACTTTGAATTTTTAGGTTTCACTTTTTTTTCTGCTATATAGATATATGTGTTTGAAACTCTAAATCAAACACGGTTTGTGCTAGCTCCTGGAAACTTTGTCAAATGAAGTAGTTCTAAGTTCTATCTCTATGGTTTGTTTTCTCTTAAAGTACCCCATGCAGAGACTGGCGAAAAGCACTTTCATTTGAAAGGGGTTGCCGGGCTTCCAAAAAACTTCTAGTTTTCTGAAATCTCAGCAAACATTTTTTCACCAAAACTTGCTGATACTTGGTGGTAATGATCAGTTCACTAAGCCCACTTGGCTGCACAATTTGCACTCTTCTAGGTTCAAGCGTTCGTTTCCAGTAACACTTTGAATTTTTAGGTTTCACTCTGTTTTCTGCTATATAGATAGATGTGTTTGAAACTCTAAAGCAAACACGGTTTGTGCTAGCTCCTTGAAACTTGACCAAAAGAAGTAGTTCTAAGTTCTATCTCTATGGTTTGTTTCCTCTTGAAGTACCCCATGCAGAGACTGGCGAAAAACACTTTCGTTTGAAAGGGGTTGCCAAGCTTCCAAAAAACTACTAGTTTGCTGAAATCTCAGCAAACATTTTTTCACCAAAACTTGATGATACTTGGTGGTAATGATCAGTTCACTAATCCCACTTGGCTGCCCAATTTTTATTCTTCTAGGTTGAAGCATTCGTTTCCAGATACAGTTTGAATTTTTAGGTTTCACTCTGTTTTCTCCTACATAGATCTCGGTTTTCTCCTACATAGATAGCTGTGTTTGGAATTCTAAATCAAACACGGTTTGTGCTAGCTCCTTGAAACTTGACCAAATGAATTAGTTCTAAGTTCTATCTCTATGGTTTGTTTACTCTTGAAGTACCCCATGCAGAGACTGGCAAAAAACACTTTCGTTTGAAAGGGGTTGCCAAGCTTCCAAAAAACTACTAGTTTGCTGAAAGCTCAGCAAACATTTTTTCACCAAATCTTGATGATACTTGGTGATAATGATCAGTTCACTAAGCCCACTTGTCTTCCCAATTTTCACTCATCTAGGTTCAAGCGTTCTTTTCCAGTAACACTTTGAATTTTTAGGTTTCACTCTGTTTTCTGCTATAGAGATAGATGTGTTTGAAACTCTAAATCAAACACGGTTTGTGCTAGCTCCTTGAAACTTGACCAAATGAAGTAGTTCTAAGTTCTATCTCTATGGTTTGTTTCCTCTTGAAGTACCCCATGCAGAGACTGGCGAAAAACACTTTCGTTTGAAAGGGGTTGCCAAGCTTCCAAAAAACTACTAGTTTGCTGAAATCTCAGCAAACATTTTTTCACCAAATCTTGATGATACTTGGTGGTAATGATCAGTTCACTAATCCCACTTGGCTGCCCAATTTTCACTCTTCTAGGTTCAAGCGTTCCTTTCCAGTAACACTTTGAATTTTTAGGTTTCACTTTTTTTTCTGCTGTATAGATATATGTGTTTGAAACTCTAAATCAAACACGGTTTGTGCTAGCTCCTGGAAACTTTACCAAATGAAGTAGTTCTAAGTTCTATCTCTATGGTTTGTTTTCTCTTAAAGTACCTCATGCAGAGACTGGCAAAAAGCACTTTCATTTGAAAGGGGTTGCCAAGCTTCCAAAAAACTTCTAGTTTTCTGTAATCTCAGCAAACATTTTTTCACCAAACTTGCTGATACTTGGTGGTAATGATCAGTTCACTAAGCCCACTTGGCTGCACAATTTGCACTCTTCTAGGTTCAAGCGTTCGTTTCCAGTAACACTTTGAATTTTTAGGTTTCACTCTGTTTTCTGCTATATAGATAGATGTGTTTGAAACTCTAAAGCAAACACGGTTTGTGCTAGCTCCTTGAAACTTGACCAAAAGAAGTAGTTCTAAGTTCTATCTCTATGGTTTGTTTCCTCTTGAAGTATCCCATGCAGAGACTGGCGAAAAACACTTTCGTTTGAAAGGGGTTGCCAAGCTTCCAAAAAACTACTAGTTTGCTGAAATCTCAGCAAACATTTTTTCACCAAAACTTGATGATACTTGGTGGTAATGATCAGTTCACTAATCCCACTGGGCTGCCCAATTTTTATTCCTCTAGGTTGAAGCATTCGTTTCCAGATACAGTTTGAATTTTTAGGTTTCACTCTGTTTTCTCCTACATAGATCTCGGTTTTCTCCTACATAGATAGCTGTGTTTGGAATTCTAAATCAAACACGGTATGTGCTAGCTCCTTGAGACTTGACCAAATGAATTAGTTCTAAGTTCTATCTCTATGGTTTGTTTACTCTTGAAGTACCCCATGCAGAGACTGGCAAAAAACACTTTCGTTTGAAAGGGGTTGCCAAGCTTCCAAAAAACTACTAGTTTGATGAAATCTCAGCAAACATTTTTTCACCAAATCTTGATGATACTTGGTGATAATGATCAGTTCACTAAGCCCACTTGTCTTCCCAATTTTCACTTTTCTAGGTTCAAGCGTTCGTTTCCAGTAACACTTTGAATTTTTAGGTTTCACTCTGTTTTCTGCTATAGAGATAGATGTGTTTGAAACTCTAAATCAAACACGGTTTGTGCTAGCTCCTTGAAACTTGACCAAATGAAGTAGTTCTAAGTTCTATTTTTTGGTTTGTTTCCTCTTGAAGTACCCCATGCAGAGACTGGCGAAAGTCCCTTTCGTTTGAAAGGGGTGGCCAAGCTTCCAAAAAACTACTAGTTTGCTGAAATCTCAGCAAACATTTTTTCACCAAATCTTGATGATACTTGGTGATAATGATCAGTTCACTTAGCCCACTTGGCAGCCTAGTTTTCACTCTTCTAGGTTCAAGCGTTCGTTTCCAGTAACACTTTGAATTTTTAGGTTTCACTCTGTTTTCTGCTATATAGATATCTGTGTTTGGAATTCTAAATCATACACGGTTTGTGTTAGCTCCTTGAAACTTGAACAAATAAAGTAGTTCTAAGTTCTATCTCTTTGGTTTGTTTCCTCTTGAAGTACCCCATGCAGAGACTGGCGAAAAACACTTTCTTTTGAAAGGGGTTGCCAAGCTTCCAAAAAACTACTAGTTTGCTGAAATCTCAGCAAACATTTTTTCACCAAATCTTGATGATACTTGGTGGTAATGATCAGTTCACTAAGCCCACTTGGCTGCAAAATTTTTATTCTTCTAGGTTGAAGCATTCTATTCCAGTAACAGTTTGAATTTTTAGGTTTCACTCTGTTTTCTCCTGCATAGATAGCTGTGTTTGGAATTCTAAATCAAACACGGTTTGAGCTAGCTCCTTGAAACTTGACCAAATGAAGTAGTTCTAAGTTCTATCTCTATGGTTTGTTTACTCTTGAAGTACCCCATGCAGAGACTGGCGAAAAACACTTTCATTGGAAAGGGGTTGCCAAGCTTCCAAAAAACTACTAGTTTGCTGAAATCTCAGCAAACATTTTTTCACCAAATCTTGATGATACTTGGTGGTAATGATCAGTTCACTAAGCACACTTGGCTGACCAATTTTCACTCTTCTAGGTTCAAGCGTTCGTTTCCAGTAACACTTTGAATTTTTAGGTTTCACTCTGTTTTCTGCTATATAGATAGAGGTGTTTGAAACTCTAATCAAACACGGTTTGTGCTAGCTCCTTGAAACTTGACCAAATGAAGTAGTTCTAAGTTCTATCTCTATGGATTGTTTCCTCTTGAAGTACCCCATGCATAGACTGGCGAAAAACACTTTCGTTTGAAAGGGGTTGCCAAGCTTCCAAAAAACCACTAGTTTGCTGAAATCTCAGCAAACATTTTTTCACCAAATCTTGATGATACTTGGTGGCAATGATCAGTTCACTAATCCCACTTGGCTGCCCAATTTTTATTCTTCTAGGTTGAAGCATTCGTTTCCAGTAACAGTTTGAATTTTTAGGTTTCACTCTGTTTTCTCCTACATAGATAGCTGTGTTTGGAATTCTAAATCAAACACGGTTTGTGCTAGCTCCTTGAAAGTTGACCAAATGAAGTAGTTCTAAGTTCTATCTCTATGGTTTGTTTCCTCTTGAAGTACCCCATGCAGAGACTGGCGAAAAGCTCTTTAGATTGAAAGGGGTTGCCAAGCTTCCAAAAACTACTAGTTTGCTGAAATCTCAGCAAACATTTTTTCACCAAATCTTGATGATACTTGGTGGTAATGATCAGTTCACTAATCCCACTTGGCTGCCCAATTTTCACTCTTCTAGGTTCAAGCGTTCCTTTCCAGTAACACTTTGAATTTTTAGTTTTCACTTTTTTTTCTGCTATATAGATATATGTGTTTGAAACTCTAAATCAAACACGGTTTGTGCTAGCTCCTGGAAACTTTACCAAATGAAGTAGTTCTAAGTTCTATCTCTATGGTTTGTTTTCTCTTAAAGTACCCCATGCAGAGACTGGCGAAAAGCACTTTCATTTGAAAGGGGTTGCCAAGCTTCCAAAAAACTTCTAGTTTTCTGAAATCTCAGCAAACATTTTTTCACCAAAACTTGCTGATACTTGGTGGTAATGATCAGTTCACTAAGCCCACTTGGCTGCACAATTTGCACTCTTCTAGGTTCAAGCGTTCGTTTCCAGTAACACTTTGAATTTTTAGGTTTCACTCTGTTTTCTGCTATATAGATAGATGTGTTTGAAACTCTAAAGCAAACACGGTTTGTGCTAGCTCCTTGAAACTTGACCAAAAGAAGTAGTTCTAAGTTCTATCTCTATGGTTTGTTTCCTCTTGAAGTACCCCATGCAGAGACTGGCGAAAAACACTTTCGTTTGAAAGGGGTTGCCAAGCTTCCAAAAAACTACTAGTTTGCTGAAATCTCAGCAAACATTTTTTCACCAAAACTTGATGATACTTGGTGGTAATGATCAGTTCACTAATCCCACTTGGCTGCCCAATTTTTATTCTTCTAGGTTGAAGCATTCGTTTCCAGTAACAGTTTGAATTTTTAGGTTTCACTCTGTTTTCTCCTACATAGATCTCGGTTTTCTCCTACATAGATAGCTGTGTTTGGAATTCTAAATCAAACACGGTTTGTGCTAGCTCCTTGAGACTTGACCAAATGAATTAGTTCTAAGTTCTATCTCTATGGTTTGTTTACTCTTGAAGTACCCCATGCAGAGACTGGCAAAAAACACTTTTGTTTGAAAGGGGTTGCCAAGCTTCCCAAAAACTACTAGTTTGCTGAAATCTCAGCAAACATTTTTTCACCAAATCTTGATGATACTTGGTGATAATGATCAGTTCACTAAGCCCACTTGTCTTCCCATTTTTCACTCTTCTAGGTTCAAGCGTTCGTTTCCAGTAACACTTTGAATTTTTAGGTTTCACTCTGTTTTCTGCTATAGAGATAGATGTGTTTGAAACTCTAAATCAAACACGGTTTGTGCTAGCTCCTTGAAACTTGACCAAATGAAGTGGTTTTAAGTTATATCTATATGGTTTGTTTCCTCTTGAAGTACCCCATGCAGAGACTGGCGAAAGTCCCTTTCGTTTGAAAGGGGTTTCCAAGCTTCCAAAAAATTACTAGTTTGCTGAAATCTCAGCAAACATTTTTTCAGCAAAACTTGATGATACTTGGTGGTAATGATCAGTTCACTTAGCCCACTTGGCAGCCCAATTTTCACTCTTCTAGGTTCAAGCGTTCGTTTCCAGTAACACTTTGAATTTTTAGGTTTCACTCTGTTTTCTGCTATATAGATATCTGTGTTTGGAATTCTAAATCAAACACGGTTTGTGTTAGCTCCTTGAAACTTGAACAAATAAATTAGTTCTAAGTTCTATCTCTTTGGTTTGTTTCCTCTTGAAGTACCCCATGCAGAGACTGGCGAAAAACACTTTCGTTTGAAACGGGTTGCCAAGATTCCAAAAAAACTTCTAGTTTGCTGAAATCTCAGCAAACATTTTTTCACCAAATCTTGATGATACTTGGTGGTAATGCTCAGTTCACTAAGCCCACTTGGCTGCCCAATTTTTATTCTTCTAGGTTGAAGCATTCGTTTCCAGTAACAGTTTGAATTTTTAGGTTTCACTCTGTTTTCTCCTGCATAGATAGCTGTGTTTGGAATTCTAAATCAAACACGGTTTGAACTAGCTCCTTGAAACTTGACCAAATGAAGTAGTTCTAAGTTCTATTTCTATGGTTTGTTTCCTCTTGAAGTACCCCATGCCTAGACTGGCGAAAAACACTTTCGTTGGAAAGGGGTTGCCAAGCTTCCAAAAAACTACTAGTTTGCTGAAATCTCAGCAAATATTTTTTCACCAAATCTTGATGATACTTAGTGGTAATGATCAGTTCACTAAGCCCACTTGGCTGCCCAATTTTCACTCTTGTAGGTTCAAGCGTTCGTTTCCAGTAACACTTTGAATTTTTAGGTTTCACTCTGTTTTCTGCTATATAGATAGAGGTGTTTGAAACTCTAATCAAACACGGTTTGTGCTAGCTCCTTGAAACTTGACCAAATGAAGTAGTTCTAAGTTCTATCTCTATGGATTGTTTCCTCTTGAAGTACCCCATGCATAGACTGGCGAAAAACACTTTCGTTTGAAAGGGGTTGCCAAGCTTCCAAAAAACCACTAGTTTGCTGAAATCTCAGCAAACATTTTTTCACCAAATCTTGATGATACTTGGTGGCAATGATCAGTTCACTAATCCCACTTGGCTGCCCAATTTTTATTCTTCTAGGTTGAAGCATTCGTTTCCAGTAACAGTTTGAATTTTTAGGTTTCACTCTGTTTTCTCCTACATAGATAGCTGTGTTTGGAATTCTAAATCAAACACGGTTTGTGCTAGCTCCTTGAAAGTTGACCAAATGAAGTAGTTCTAAGTTCTATCTCTATGGTTTGTTTCCTCTTGAAGTACCCCATGCAGAGACTGGCGAAAAGCTCTTTAGATTGAAAGGGGTTGCCAAGCTTCCAAAAACTACTAGTTTGCTGAAATCTCAGCAAACATTTTTTCACCAAATCTTGATGATACTTGGTGGTAATGATCAGTTCACTAATCCCACTTGGCTGCCCAATTTTCACTCTTCTAGGTTCAAGCGTTCCTTTCCAGTAACACTTTGAATTTTTAGTTTTCACTTTTTTTTCTGCTATATAGATATATGTGTTTGAAACTCTAAATCAAACACGGTTTGTGCTAGCTCCTGGAAACTTTACCAAATGAAGTAGTTCTAAGTTCTATCTCTATGGTTTGTTTTCTCTTAAAGTACCCCATGCAGAGACTGGCGAAAAGCACTTTCATTTGAAAGGGGTTGCCAAGCTTCCAGAAAACTTCTAGTTTTCTGAAATCTCAGCAAACATTTTTTCACCAAAACTTGCTGATACTTGGTGGTAATGATCAGTTCACTAAGCCCACTTGGCTGCACAATTTGCACTCTTCTAGGTTCAAGCGTTCGTTTCCAGTAACACTTTGAATTTTTAGGTTTCACTCTGTTTTCTGCTATATAGATAGATGTGTTTGAAACTCTAAAGCAAACACGGTTTGTGCTAGCTCCTTGAAACTTGACCAAAAGAAGTAGTTCTAAGTTCTATCTCTATGGTTTGTTTCCTCTTGAAGTACCCCATGCAGAGACTGGCGAAAAACACTTTCGTTTGAAAGGGGTTGCCAAGCTTCCAAAAAACTACTAGTTTGCTGAAATCTCAGCAAACATTTTTTCACCAAAACTTGATGATACTTGGTGGTAATGATCAGTTCACTAATCCCACTTGGCTGCCCAATTTTTATTCTTCTAGGTTGAAGCATTCGTTTCCAGTAACAGTTTGAATTTTTAGGTTTCACTCTGTTTTCTCCTACATAGATCTCGGTTTTCTCCTACATAGATAGCTGTGTTTGGAATTCTAAATCAAACACGGTTTGTGCTAGCTCCTTGAGACTTGACCAAATGAATTAGTTCTAAGTTCTATCTCTATGGTTTGTTTACTCTTGAAGTACCCCATGCAGAGACTGGCAAAAAACACTTTTGTTTGAAAGGGGTTGCCAAGCTTCCCAAAAACTACTAGTTTGCTGAAATCTCAGCAAACATTTTTTCACCAAATCTTGATGATACTTGGTGATAATGATCAGTTCACTAAGCCCACTTGTCTTCCCATTTTTCACTCTTCTAGGTTCAAGCGTTCGTTTCCAGTAACACTTTGAATTTTTAGGTTTCACTCTGTTTTCTGCTATAGAGATAGATGTGTTTGAAACTCTAAATCAAACACGGTTTGTGCTAGCTCCTTGAAACTTGACCAAATGAAGTGGTTTTAAGTTATATCTATATGGTTTGTTTCCTCTTGAAGTACCCCATGCAGAGACTGGCGAAAGTCCCTTTCGTTTGAAAGGGGTTTCCAAGCTTCCAAAAAATTACTAGTTTGCTGAAATCTCAGCAAACATTTTTTCAGCAAAACTTGATGATACTTGGTGGTAATGATCAGTTCACTTAGCCCACTTGGCAGCCCAATTTTCACTCTTCTAGGTTCAAGCGTTCGTTTCCAGTAACACTTTGAATTTTTAGGTTTCACTCTGTTTTCTGCTATATAGATATCTGTGTTTGGAATTCTAAATCAAACACGGTTTGTGTTAGCTCCTTGAAACTTGAACAAATAAATTAGTTCTAAGTTCTATCTCTTTGGTTTGTTTCCTCTTGAAGTACCCCATGCAGAGACTGGCGAAAAACACTTTCGTTTGAAACGGGTTGCCAAGATTCCAAAAAAACTTCTAGTTTGCTGAAATCTCAGCAAACATTTTTTCACCAAATCTTGATGATACTTGGTGGTAATGCTCAGTTCACTAAGCCCACTTGGCTGCCCAATTTTTATTCTTCTAGGTTGAAGCATTCGTTTCCAGTAACAGTTTGAATTTTTAGGTTTCACTCTGTTTTCTCCTGCATAGATAGCTGTGTTTGGAATTCTAAATCAAACACGGTTTGAACTAGCTCCTTGAAACTTGACCAAATGAAGTAGTTCTAAGTTCTATTTCTATGGTTTGTTTCCTCTTGAAGTACCCCATGCCTAGACTGGCGAAAAACACTTTCGTTGGAAAGGGGTTGCCAAGCTTCCAAAAAACTACTAGTTTGCTGAAATCTCAGCAAATATTTTTTCACCAAATCTTGATGATACTTAGTGGTAATGATCAGTTCACTAAGCCCACTTGGCTGCCCAATTTTCACTCTTGTAGGTTCAAGCGTTCGTTTCCAGTAACACTTTGAATTTTTAGGTTTCACTCTGTTTTCTGCTATATAGATAGAGGTGTTTGAAACTCTAATCAAACACGGTTTGTGCTAGCTCCTTGAAACTTGACCAAATGAAGTAGTTCTAAGTTCTATCTCTGTGGATTGTTTCCTCTTGAAGTACCCCATGCATAGACTGGCGAAAAACACTTTCATTTGAAAGGGGTTGCCATGCTTCCAGAAAACTACTAGTTTGCTGAAATCTCAGCAAACATTTTTTCACCAAATCTTGATGATACTTGGTTTTAATGATCAGTTCACTAATCCTTCTTGGCTGCCGAATTTTTATTCTTCTAGGTTGAAGCGTTCGTTTCCAGTAACACTTTGAATTTGTAGGTTTCACTCGGTTTTCTCGTACATAGATAGCTGTGTTTGGAATTCTAAATCAAACACGGTTTGTGCTAGCTCCTTGAAACTTGACCAAATGAAGTAGTTCTAAGTTCTATCTCTATGGTTTGTTTCCTCTTGAAGTACCAAATGCAGAGACTGGCAAAAAACACTTTCGTTTGAAAGGGGTTGCCAAGCTTCCAAAAAATTACTAGTTTGCTGAAATCTCAGCAGAAGTTTTTTCACCAAATCTTGATGATACTTGGTGGTAATGATCAGTTCACTAAGCCCACTTGGCTGCCCAATTTTCACTCTTCTAGGTTAAAGCGTTTGTTTCCAGTAACAGTTTGAATTTTTAGGTTTCACTCTGTTTTCTCCTACATAGATAGCCGTGATTGGAATTCTAAATCAAACACGGTTTGTGCTAGCTCCTTGAAACTTGACAAAATGAAGTAGTTCTAAGTTCTCTCTCTATGGTTGTTTCCTCTTGAAGTACCAAATGCAGAGACTGGCAAAAAACACTTTCGTTTGAAAGGGGTTGCCAAGCTTCCAAAAAATTACTAGTTTGCTGAAATCTCAGCAGACGTTTTTTCACCAAATCTTGATGATACTTGGTGGTAATGATCAGTTCACTAAGCCCACTTGGCTGCCCAATTTTCACTCTTGTAGGATCAAGCGTTCGTTTCCAGTAACACTTTGAATTTTTAGGTTTCACTCTGTTTTCTGCTATATAGATAGAGGTGTTTGAAACTCTAATCAAACACGGTTTGTGCTAGCTCCTTGAAACTTGACCAAGTGAAGTAGTTCTAAGTTCTATCTCTTTGGATTGTTTCCTCTTGAAGTACCCCATGCATAGACTGACGAAAAACACTTTCGTTTGAAAGGGGTTGCCATGCTTCCAAAAAACTACTAGTTTGCTGAAATCTCAGCAAACATTTTTTCACCAAATCTTGAAGATACTTGGTGGTAATGATCAGTTCACTAATTCCACTTGGCTGCCCAATTTTTATTCTTCTAGGTTGAAGCATTCGTTTCCAGTAACACTTTGAATTTTTAGGTTTCACTCTGTTTTCTCCTACATAGATAGCTGTGTTTGGAATTCTAAATCAAACACGGTTTGTGCTAGCTCCTTGAAAGTTGACCAAATGAAGTAGTTCTAAGTTCTATCTCTATGGTTTGTTTCCTCTTGAAGTACCCCATGCAGAGACTGGCGAAAAGCACTTTCGTTTGAAAGGGGTTGGCAAGCTTCCAAAAAACTACTAGTTTGCTGAAATCTCAGCAAACATTTTTTCACCAAATCTTGATGATACTTGGTGGTAATGATCAGTTCACTAAGCCCACTTGGCTGCCCAATTTTCACTCTTCTAGGTTCAAGCGTTCGTTTCCAGTAACACTTTGAATTTTTATCTTTCACTCTGTTTTCTGCTATAGAGATAGATGTGTTTGAAACTCTAAATCAAACACGGTTTGTGCTAGCTCCTTGAAACTTGACCAAATGAAGTAGTTCTAAGTTCTATCTATATGGTTTGTTTCCTTTTGAAGTACCCCATGCAGAGACTGTGGAAAATCCCTTTCGTTTGAAAGGGGTGGCCAAGCTTCCAAAAAACTACTAGTTTGCTGAAATCTCAGCAAACATTTTTTCACCAAATCTTGATGATACTTGGTGGTAATGATCAGTTCACTAAGCCCTCTTGGCTGCCCAATTTTCACTCTTCTAGGTTCAAGCGTTCGTTTCCAGTAACACTTTGTATTTTTAGGTTTCACTCGGTTTTCTCCTACATAGATAGCTGTGTTTGGAATTCTAAATCAAACACGGTTTGTGCTAGCTCCGTGAAACTTGACCAAATGAAGTAGTTCTAAGTTCTATCTCTATGGTTTGTTTCCTCTTGAAGTACCCCATGCAGAGACTGGCGAAAGTCCCTTTCGTTTGAAAGGGGTGGCCAAGCTTCCAAAAAACTACTAGTATGCTGAAATCTCAGCAAACATTTTTTCAGCAAATCTTGATGGTACTTGGTGGTAATGATCAGTTCACTTAGCCCACTTGGCTGCCCAATTTTCACTCTTCTAGATTCAAGCGTTCGTTTCCAGTAACACTTTGAATTTTTAGGTTTCACTCTGTTTTCTCCTACATAGATAGCTGTGTTTGGAATTCTAAATCAAACACGGTTTGTGCTAGCTCCTTGAAAGTTGACCAAATGAAGTAGTTCTAAGTTCTATCTCTATGGTTTGTTTCCTCTTGAAGTACCCCATGCAGAGACTGGCGAAAAGCACTTTCGTTTGAAAGGGGTTGCCAAGCTTCCAAAAAACTATTAGTTTGCTGAAATCTCAGCAAACATTTTTTCACCAAATCTTGATGATACTTGGTGGTAATGATCAGTTCACTAAGCCCACTTGGCTGCCCAATTTTCACTCTTCTAGGTTCAAGCGTTCGTTTCCAGTAACACTTTGAATTTTTAGGTTTCACTCGGTTTTCTCCTACATAGATAGCTGTGTTTGGAATTCTAAATCAAACACGGTTTGTGCTAGCTCCTTGAAACTTGACCAAATGAAGTAGTTCAAAATTCTATCTCTATGGTTTGTTTCCCCTTGAAGTACCCCATGCAGAGACTGGCGAAAAACACTTTTGTTTGAAAGGGGTTGCCAAACTTCCAAAAAACTACTAGTTTGCTGAAATCTCAGAAAACATTTTTTCACCAAATCTTGATGATACTTGGTGGTAATGATCAGTTCACTATGCCCACTTGGCTTCCCAATTTTCACTCTTCTAGGTTCAAGCGTTCGTTTCCAGTAACACTTTGAATTTTTATCTTTCACTCTGTTTTGTGCTATAGAGATAGATGTGTTTGAAACTCTAAATCAAACACGGTTTGTGCTAGCTCCTTGAAAATTGACCAAATGAAGTAGTTCTAAGTTCTATCTATATGGTTTGTTTCCTCTTGAAGTAACCCATGCAGAGACTGGTGAAAGTCCCTTTATTTGAATGGGTGGCCAAGCTTCCAAAAAACTATTAGTTTGCTGAAATCTCAGCAAACATTTTTTCAGCAAATCTTGATGATACATGGAGGTAATGATCAGTTCACTAAGCCCACTTGGCTGCCCAAATTTCACTCTTCTAGGTTAAAGCGTTCGTTTCCAGTAACAGTTTGAATTTTTAGGTTTCACTCTGTTTTCTGCTATATAGATAGAGGTGTTTGAAACTCTAATCAAAAACGGTTTGTGCTAGCTCCTTGAAACTTGACCAAGTGAAGTAGTTCTAAGTTCTATCTCTGTGGATTGTTTCCTCTTGAAGTACCCCATGCATAGACTAGCGAAGAACACTTTCTTTTGAAAGGGGTTGCCATGCTTCCAAAAAACTACTAGTTTGCTGAAATCTCAGCAAACATTTTTTCACCAAATCTTGATGATACTTGGTGGTAATGATCAGTTCACTAAGCTCACTTGGCTGCCCAATTTTCACTCTTCTAGGTTCAAGCGTTCGTTTCCAGTAACACTTTGAATTTTTAGGTTTCACCCGGTTTTCTCCTACATAGATAGCTGTGTTTGGAATTCTAAATCAAACACGGTTTGTGCTAGCTCCTTGAAACTTGCCCAAATGAAGTAGTTCTAAGTTCTATCTCTATGGTTTGTTTCCTCTTGAAGTACCCCATGCAGAGACTGGCGAAAAACACTTTCGTTTGAAACGGGTTGCCAAGATTCCAAAAAAACTTCTAGTTTGCTGAAATCTCAGCAAACATTTTTTCACCAAATCTTGATGATACTTGGTGGTAATGCTCAGTTCACTAAGCCCACTTGGCTGCCCAATTTTTATTCTTCTAGGTTGAAGCATTCGTTTCCAGTAACAGTTTGAATTTTTAGGTTTCACTCTGTTTTCTCCTGCATAGATAGCTGTGTTTGGAATTCTAAATCAAACACGGTTTGAGCTAGCTCCTTGAAACTTGACCAAATGAAGTAGTTCTAAGTTCTATCTCTATGGTTTGTTTCCTCTTGAAGTACCCCATGCAGAGACTGGCGAAAAACACTTTCGTTGGAAAGGGGTTGCCAAGCTTCCAAAAAACTACTAGTTTGCTGAAATCTCAGCAAACATTTTTTCACCAAATCTTGATGATACTTGGTGGTAATGATCAGTTCACTAAGCCCACTTGGCTGCCCAATTTTCACTCTTGTAGGTTCAAGCGTTCGTTTCCAGTAACACTTTGAATTTTTAGGTTTCACTCTGTTTTCTGCTATATAGATAGAGGTGTTTGAAACTCTAATCAAACACGGTTTGTGCTAGCTCCTTGAAACTTGACCAAATGAAGTAGTTCTAAGTTCTATCTCTGTGGATTGTTTCCTCTTGAAGTACCCCATGCATAGACTGGCGAAGAACACTTTCATTTGAAAGGGGTTGCCATGCTTCCAAAAAACTACTAGTTTGCTGAAATCTCAGCAAACATTTTTTCACCAAATCTTGATGATACTTGGTGGTAATGATCAGTTCACTAATCCCACTTGGCTGCCCAATTTTCACTCTTCTAGGTTCAAGCGTTCGTTTCCAGTAACACTTTGAATTTTTAGGTTTCACTCTGTTTTCTCCTGCATAGATAGCTGTGTTTGGAATTCTAAATCAAACACGGTTTGTGCTAGCTCCTTGAAACTTGCCCAAATGAAGTAGTTCTAAGTTCTATCTCTATGGTTTGTTTCCTCTTGAAGTACCCCATGCAGAGACTGGCGAAAAACACTTTCGTTTGAAACGGGTTGCCAAGATTCCAAAAAAATTCTAGTTTGCTGAAATCTCAGCAAACATTTTTTCACCAAATCTTGATGATACTTGGTGGTAATGCTCAGTTCACTAAGCCCACTTGGCTGCCCAATTTTTATTCTTCTAGTTTGAAGCATTCGTTTCCAGTAACAGTTTGAATTTTTAGGTTTCACTCTGTTTTCTCCTGCATAGATAGCTGTGTTTGGAATTCTAAATCAAACACGGTTTGAGCTAGCTCCTTGAAACTTGACCAAATGAAGTAGTTCTAAGTTCTATCTCTATGGTTTGTTTCCTCTTGAAGTACCCCATGCAGAGACTGGCGAAAAACACTTTCGTTGGAAAGGGGTTGCCAAGCTTCCAAAAAACTACTAGTTTGCTGAAATCTCAGCAAATATTTTTTCACCAAATCTTGATGATACTTGGTGGTAATGATCAGTTCACTAAGCCCACTTGGCTGCCCAATTTTCACTCTTGTAGGTTCAAGCGTTCGTTTCCAGTAACACTTTGAATTTTTAGGTTTCACTCTGTTTTCTGCTATATAGATAGAGGTGTTTGAAACTCTAATCAAACACGGTTTGTGCTAGCTCCTTGAAACTTGACCAAATGAAGTAGTTCTAAGTTCTATCTCTATGGATTGTTTCCTCTTGAAGTACCCCATGCATAGGCTGGCGAAAAACACTTTCATTTGAAAGGGGTTGCCAAGATTCCAAAAAACTTCTAGTTTGCTGAAATCTCAGCAAACATTTTTTCACCAAATCTTGATGATACTTGGTGGTAATGATCAGTTCACTAAGCCCACTTGGCTGCCCAATTTTTATTCTTCTAGGTTGAAGCATTCGTTTCCAGTAACACTTTGAATTTTTAGGTTTCACTCTGTTTTCTGCTATATAGATAGAGGTGTTTGAAACTCTAATCAAACACGGTTTGTGCTAGCTCCTTGAAACTTGACCAAATGAAGTAGTTCTAAGTTCTATCTCTATGGATTGTTTCCTCTTGAAGTACCCCATGCAGAGACTGGCGAAAAACACTTTCGTTTGAAAGGGGTTGCCAAGATTCCAAAAAACTTCTAGTTTGCTGAAATCTCAGCAAACATTTTTTCACCAAATCTTGATGATACTTGGTGGTAATGATCAGTTCACTAAGCCCACTTGGCTGCCCAATTTTTATTCTTCTAGGTTGAAGCATTCGTTTCCAGTAACACTTTGAATTTTTAGGTTTCACTCTGTTTTCTGCTATATAGATAGAGGTGTTTGAAACTCTAATCAAACACGGTTTGTGCTAGCTCCTTGAAACTTGACCAAGTGAAGTAGTTCTAAGTTCTATCTCTGTGGATTGTTTCCTCTTGAAGTACCCCATGCATAGACTTTCGAAGAACACTTTCGTTTGAAAGGGGTTGCCATGCTTCCAAAAAACTACTAGTTTGCTGAAATCTCAGCAAACATTTTTTCACCAAATCTTGATGATACTTGGTGGTAATGATCAGTTCACTAATCCCACTTGGCTGCCCAATTTTCACTCTTCTAGGTTCAAGCGTTCGTTTCCAGTAACACTTTGAATTTTTAGGTTTCACTCTGTTTTCTCCTACATAGATAGCTGTGTTTGAAATTCTAAATCAAACACGGTTTGAGCTAGCTCCTTGAAAGTTGACCAAATGAAGTAGTTGTAAGTTCTATCTCTATGGTTTGTTTCCTCTTGAAGTACCCCATGCAGAGACTGGCGAAAAGCACTTTCGTTTGAAAGGGGTTGCCAAGCTTCCAAAAAACTACTAGTTTGCTGAAATCTCAGCAAACATTTTTTCACCAAATCTTGATGATACTTGGTGGTAATGATTAGTTCACTAAGAACACTTCGCTACCCAATTTTCACTCTTCTAGGTTCAAGCGTTCGTTTCCAGTAACACTTTGAATTTTTACGTTTCACTCTGTTTACTCCTACATAGATAGCTGTGTTTGGAATTCTAAATCAAACACGGTTTGTGCTAGCTCCTTGAAACTTGCCCAAATGAAGTAGTTCTAAGTTCTATCTCTATGGTTTGTTTCCTCTTGAAGTACCCCATGCAGAGACTGGCGAAAAACACTTTGGTTTGAAACGGGTTGCCAAGATTCCAAAAAAACTTCTAGTTTGCTGAAATCTCAGCAAACATTTTTTCACCAAATCTTGATGATACTTGGTGGTAATGCTCAGTTCACTAAGCCCACTTGGCTGCCCAATTTTTATTCTTCTAGGTTGAAGCATTCGTTTCCAGTAACAGTTTGAATTTTTAGGTTTCACTCTG